>NC_082723.1:5000-305000 GCF_030144855.1 Hypanus sabinus
TAATGAAGGCGTGGGCCAGATCAAAGTGGCAGGGTGATGTGAAACAGAATCTCAAGTGAGGAGATCAGAAATCACAAGAGGGCTTTTTAGCCCACTGCCCGCATAATTTCAACCTAACCCTAACCCTAACCCTAACCCTAACCCTAACCCTAACCCTAACCCTAACCCTAACCCTAACCCTAACCCTAACCCTAACCCTAACCCTAACCCTAACCCTAACCCTAACCCTAAACCCTAACCCTAACCCTAACCCTAACCCTAACCCTAACCCTAACCCTAACCCTAACCCTAACCCTAACCCTAACCCTAACCCTAACCCTAACCCTAACCCTAACCCTAACCCTAACCCTAACCCTAACCCTAACCCTAACCCTAACCCTAACCCTAACCCTAACCCTAACCCTAACCCTAACCCTAACCCTAACCCTAACCCTAACCCTAACCCTAACCCTAACCCTAACCCTAACCCTAACCCTAACCCTAACCCTAACCCTAACCCTAACCCTAACCCTAACCCTAACCCTAACCCTAACCCTAACCCTAACCCTAAACCCTAACCCTAACCCTAACCCTAACCCTAACCCTAACCCTAACCCTAACCCTAACCCTAACCCTAACCCTAACCCTAACCCTAACCCTAACCCTAACCCTAACCCTAACCCTAACCCTAACCCTAACCCTAACCCTAATGCGCGGACCCTAACCCTAACCCTAACCCTAACCCTAACCCTAACCCTAATGCGGGGGCCCTAACCCTAACCCTAACCCTAACCCTAACCCGAACCCTAACCCTAACACTAACCCTAACCCTAACACTAAACCTAACCCTAACCCTAATGCGGACCCTAACCCTAACCCTAACCCTAACCCTAACCCTAACCCTAACCCTAATGCGGACCCTAACCCTAACCCTAACCCTAACCCTAACCCTAACCCTAACCCTAACCCTAAACCCTAAACCCTAACCCTAACCCTAAACCCTAAACCCTAACCCTAACCCTAACCCTAACCCTAACCCTAATGCGGGCCCTAACCCTAACCCTAACCCTAACCCTAACCCTAACCCTAACCCTAATGCGCGGGCCCTAACCCTAACCCTAACCCTAACCCTAACCCTAACCCTAACCCTAACCCTAACCCTAACCCTAACCCTAACCCTAACCCTAATGCGAGGTGTCGCCTTTCATTGTCTGGTCCAGGGGTAATACACACGGCAAGCTTGATCAACTTGACGGAGCCGGCTCGGGTAGGGTGTCTAATGTAAAGGCTCGAAACACCCGACGATCCGAGAGTGCATTACTGATGATGTGTCCTGGCACATGATAATGAGAGGTTTCGATTTTCCTATACAAGCAGCTGGCTTAGGAGCTCAGACTTTAAATTCTGCAGACTAACCTTTGCCAGCTAAACATATAGATCCACCAGCCCTACACTTAAACCTAATCCTAAAGTCCAAAAGGGGCATACACCCCCATAAATAGGCAAATTCCAAGAGGGGTAGTCACCCCCATAAACCCTAGGCAACTTCTAAGGGGGGCATACACCCCCACAAACCCTAGGCATTCCCCGATTAATTTTTGATATTCTGAGAGGGGTAGGATTCAACAAGGGCAAGTGTGGGACCTGGTTAATGAAGGCGTGGGCCAGATCAAAGTGGCAGGGTGATGTGAAACAGAATCTCAAGTGGGGAGATCAGAAATCACAAGAGGGCTTTTTAGCCCACTGCCCGCATAATTTCAACCTAACCTATCAGTGACACGCTCTTCATTCTCCCGGCCCCAGAAAGGCCAATAAGAAAACCCAGATATTTTGTTTCACCTATCAGGTGTTAAAAAATTCATAGTTAAAAGAAGGGAGAGGTTCACCAATCAGCAGCTAATGTACCTTTAAGGGCTGAGGTGAGCCGGTCTCCTAGCAACAGCCAGGTTTGCAGTAGGTGGACAATTAGGTTTTAGTATCACATTAGTTAAAAGAGGCCCTGCGGGGGGAAGAAGGTGAGGGATGTTTTAACTGGATAGCAGTACTGTCTGGGTTTAGAGACTCCACAGAAGACCCGAGTGACGGACGAGAGTCGAGTTGGACCTTCCGGTCGGGAATCACGCTTTTTTGAAGGCAATTGGTTGGAGTCGAAATCGCAGACGCAAGATAAGCAGTAGGAACATTATTCTTTTATTTATTGTCTTACTTACATTATTGTCTTAATGATGTGGAAAGGCAAGGATAGGAGAGGTTGTGTGGATCGATACCTGCCACGTGGGCGAGTGGGTAACTCTGGTTAGTGTCCCTGGGGATTCCTTCTTAACCACGGTCAGGTTAAAAATAGTCCAGAACTTTCATTATGTGAAAATTCTGGAAAAATAGTCCCAACTACTAAAGGGAATTAAGAAGTAGGCCTACAGATTCTCCGCATGGCCTGAATGAGGCCCAAGGAGCTAGGCCGCCCTGGAATTAAACCCTTAGAAGTAGTATGACCTGTACAATTTTGTGCCTTTCGTTGTCTGGTCTAGGGGGTAGTACATACGCCAAGCGTGATTGGCTTGGTTTAAGCCATTTCAGGGGAGGTGTCGCCTTTCATTGTCTGGTCCAGGGGTAATACTTACGGCAAGCTTGATCAACTTGACGGAGCCGGCTCGAGGAGGGTGTCTAATGTAAAGGCTCGAAACACCCGACGATCCGAGAGTGCATTACTGATGATGTGTCCTGGCACATGATAATGAGAGGTTTCGATTTTCCTATACAAGCAGCTGGCTTAGGAGCTCAGACTTTAAATTCTGCAGACTAACCTTTGCCAGCTAAACATATAGATCCACCAGCCCTACACTTAAACCTAATCCTAAAGTCCAAAAGGGGCATACACCCCCATAAATAGGCAAATTCCAAGAGGGGTAGTCACCCCCATAAACCCTAGGCAACTTCCAAGGGGGGCATACACCCCCACAAACCCTAGGCATTCCCCGATTAATTTTTGATATTCTGAGAGGGGTAGGATTCAACAAGGGCAAGTGTGGGACCTGGTTAATGAAGGCGTGGGCCAGATCAAAGTGGCAGGGTGATGTGAAACAGAATCTGAAGTGGGGAGATCAGAAATCACAAGAGAGCTTTTTAGCCCACTGCCCGCATAATTTCAACCTAACCTATCAGTGACACGCTCTTCATTCTCCCGGCCCCAGAAAGGCCAATAAGAAAACCCAGATATTTTGTTTCACCTATCAGGTGTTAAAAAATTCATAGTTAAAAGAAGGGAGAGGTTCACCAATCAGCAGCTAATGTACCTTTAAGGGCTGAGGTGAGCCGGTCTCCTAGCAACAGCCAGGTTTGCAGTAGGTGGACAATTAGGTTTTAGTATCACATTAGTTAAAAGAGGCCCTGCGGGGGGAAGAAGGTGAGGGATGTTTTAACTGGATAGCTGTACTGTCTGGGTTTAGAGACTCCACAGAAGACCCGAGTGACGGACGAGAGTCGAGTTGGACCTTCCGGTCGGGAATCACGCTTTTTTGAAGGCAATTGGTTGGAGTCGAAATCGCAGACGCAAGATAAGCAGTAGGAACATTATTCTTTTATTTATTGTCTTACTTACATTATTGTCTTAATGATGTGGAAAGGCAAGGATAGGAGAGGTTGTGTGGATCGATACCTGCCACGTGGGCGAGTGGGTAACTCTGGTTAGTGTCCCTGGGGATTCCTTCTTAACCACGGTCAGGTTAAAAATAGTCCAGAACTTTCATTATGTGAAAATTCTGGAAAAATAGTCCCAACTACTAAAGGGAATTAAGAAGTAGGCCTACAGATTCTCCGCATGGCCTGAATGAGGCCCAAGGAGCTAGGCCGCCCTGGAATTAAACCCTTAGAAGTAGTATGACCTGTACAATTTTGTGCCTTTCGTTGTCTGGTCTAGGGGGTAGTACATACGCCAAGCGTGATTGGCTTGGTTTAAGCCATTTCAGGGGAGGTGTCGCCTTTCATTGTCTGGTCCAGGGGTAATACACACGGCAAGCTTGATCAACTTGACGGAGCCGGCTCGAGGAGGGTGTCTAATGTAAAGGCTCGAAACACCCGACGATCCGAGAGTGCATTACTGATGATGTGTCCTGGCACATGATAATGAGAGGTTTCGATTTTCCTATACAAGCAGCTGGCTTAGGAGCTCAGACTTTAAATTCTGCAGACTAACCTTTGCCAGCTAAACATATAGATCCACCAGCCCTACACTTAAACCTAATCCTAAAGTCCAAAAGGGGCATACACCCCCATAAATAGGCAAATTCCAAGAGGGGTAGTCACCCCCATAAACCCTAGGCAACTTCCAAGGGGGGCATACACCCCCACAAACCCTAGGCATTCCCCGATTAATTTTTGATATTCTGAGAGGGGTAGGATTCAACAAGGGCAAGTGTGGGACCTGGTTAATGAAGGCGTGGGCCAGATCAAAGTGGCAGGGTGATGTGAAACAGAATCTCAAGTGGGGAGATCAGAAATCACAAGAGGGCTTTTTAGCCCACTGCCCGCATAATTTCAACCTAACCTATCAGTGACACGCTCTTCATTCTCCCGGCCCCAGAAAGGCCAATAAGAAAACCCAGATATTTTGTTTCACCTATCAGGTGTTAAAAAATTCATAGTTAAAAGAAGGGAGAGGTTCACCAATCAGCAGCTAATGTACCTTTAAGGGCTGAGGTGAGCCGGTCTCCTAGCAACAGCCAGGTTTGCAGTAGGTGGACAATTAGGTTTTAGTATCACATTAGTTAAAAGAGGCCCTGCGGGGGGAAGAAGGTGAGGGATGTTTTAACTGGATAGCAGTACTGTCTGGGTTTAGAGACTCCACAGAAGACCCGAGTGACGGACGAGAGTCGAGTTGGACCTTCCGGTCGGGAATCACGCTTTTTTGAAGGCAATTGGTTGGAGTCGAAATCGCAGACGCAAGATAAGCAGTAGGAACATTATTCTTTTATTTATTGTCTTACTTACATTATTGTCTTAATGATGTGGAAAGGCAAGGATAGGAGAGGTTGTGTGGATCGATACCTGCCACGTGGGCGAGTGGGTAACTCTGGTTAGTGTCCCTGGGGATTCCTTCTTAACCACGGTCAGGTTAAAAATAGTCCAGAACTTTCATTATGTGAAAATTCTGGAAAAATAGTCCCAACTACTAAAGGGAATTAAGAAGTAGGCCTACAGATTCTCCGCATGGCCTGAATGAGGCCCAAGGAGCTAGGCCGCCCTGGAATTAAACCCTTAGAAGTAGTATGACCTGTACAATTTTGTGCCTTTCGTTGTCTGGTCTAGGGGGTAGTACATATGCCAAGCGTGATTGGCTTGGTTTAAGCCATTTCAGGGGAGGTGTCGCCTTTCATTGTCTGGTCCAGGGGTAATACACACGGCAAGCTTGATCAACTTGACGGAGCCGGCTCGAGGAGGGTGTCTAATGTAAAGGCTCGAAACACCCGACGATCCGAGAGTGCATTACTGATGATGTGTCCTGGCACATGATAATGAGAGGTTTCGATTTTCATATACAAGCAGCTGGCTTAGGAGCTCAGACTTTAAATTCTGCAGACTAACCTTTGCCAGCTAAACATATAGATCCACCAGCCCTACACTTAAACCTAATCCTAAAGTCCAAAAGGGGCATACACCCCCATAAATAGGCAAACTCCAAGAGGGGTAGTCACCCTCATAAACCCTAGGCAACTTCCAAGGGGGGTATACACCCCCACAAACCCTAGGCATTCCCCGATTAACTTTTGCTAAATCCCCATAAATTAGATATTCTGAGAGGGGTAGGATTCAACAAGGGCAAGTGTGGGACCTGGTTAATGAAGGCGTGGGCCAGATCAAAGTGGCAGGGTGATGTGAAACAGAATCTCAAGTGAGGAGATCAGAAATCACAAGAGGGCTTTTTAGCCCACTGCCCGCATAATTTCAACCTAACCTATCAGTGACACGCTCTTCATTCTCCCGGCCCCAGAAAGGCCAATAAGAAAACCCAGATATTTTATTTCACCTATTAGGTGTTAAAAAATTCATAGTTAAAAGAATGGAGAGGTTCACCAATCAGCAGCTAATGTACCTTTAAGGGCTGAGGTGAGCCGGTCTCCTAGCAACAGCCAGGTTTGCAGCAGGTGGACAATTAGGTTTTAGTATCACATTAGTTAAAAGAGGCCCTGCAGGGGGAAGAAGGTGAGGGAAGTTTTAACTGGATAGCAGTACTGTCTGGGTTTAGAGACTCCACAGAAGACCCGAGTGACGGACGAGAGTCGAGTTGGACCTTCCGGTCGGGAATCACGCTTTTTTGAAGGCAATTCGTTGGAGTCGAAATCGCAGACGCAAGATAAGCAGTAGGAACATTATTCTTTTATTTATTGTCTTACTTACATTATTGACTTAATGATGTGGAAAGGCAAAGATAGGAGAGGTTGTGTGGATCGATACCTGCCACGTGGGCGAGTGGGTAACTCTGGTTAGTGTCCCTGGGGATTCCTTCTTAACCACGGTTAGGTTAAAAATAGTCCAGAACTTTCATTATGTGAAAATTCTGGAAAAATAGTCCCAACTACCTAAGGGAATTAAGAAGTAGGCCTACAGATTCTCCGCATGGCCTGAGTGAGGCCCAAGGAGCTAGGCCGCCCTGGAATTAAACCCTTAGAAGTAGTATGACCTGTACAATTTTGTGCCTTTCGTTGTCTGGTCTAGGGGGTAGTACATACGCCAAGCGTGATTGGCTTGGTTTAAGCCATTTCAGGGGAGGTGTCGCCTTTCATTGTCTGGTCCAGGGGTAATACACACGGCAAGCTTGATCAACTTGACGGAGCCGGCTCGGGGAGGGTGTCTAATGTAAAGGCTCGAAACACCCGACGATCCGAGAGTGCATTACTGATGATGTGTCCTGGCACATGATAATGAGAGGTTTCGATTTTCCTATACAAGCAGCTGGCTTAGGAGCTCAGACTTTAAATTCTGCAGACTAACCTTTGCCAGCTAAACATATAGATCCACCAGCCCTACACTTAAACCTAATCCTAAAGTCCAAAAGGGGCATACACCCCCATAAATAGGCAAATTCCAAGAGGGGTAGTCACCCCCATAAACCCTAGGCAACTTCCAAGGGGGGTATACACCCCCACAAACCCTAGGCATTCCCCGATTAACTTTTGCTAAATCCCCATAAATTAGATATTCTGAGAGGGGTAGGATTCAACAAGGGCAAGTGTGGGACCTGGTTAATGAAGGCGTGGGCCAGATCAAAGTGGCAGGGTGATGTGAAACAGAATCTCAAGTGAGGAGATCAGAAATCACAAGAGGGCTTTTTAGCCCACTGCCCGCATAATTTCAACCTATCCTATCAGTGACACGCTCTTCATTCTCCCGGCCCCAGAAAGGCCAATAAGAAAACCCAGATATTTTATTTCACCTATTAGGTGTTAAAAAATTCATAGTTAAAAGAATGGAGAGGTTCACCAATCAGCAGCTAATGTACCTTTAAGGGCTGAGGTGAGCCGGTCTCCTAGCAACAGCCAGGTTTGCAGCAGGTGGACAATTAGGTTTTAGTATCACATTAGTTAAAAGAGGCCCTGCGGTGGGGATGAAGGTGAGGGACGTTTTAACTGGATAGCAGTACTGTCTGGGTTTAGAGACTCCACAGAAGACCCGAGTGACGGACGAGAGTCGAGTTGGACCTTCCGGTCGGGAATCACGCTTTTTTGAAGGCAATTCGTTGGAGTCGAAATCGCAGACGCAAGATAAGCAGTAGGAACATTATTCTTTTATTTATTGTCTTACTTACATTATTGTCTTAATGATGTGGAAAGGCAAAGATAGGAGAGGTTGTGTGGATCGATACCTGCCACGTGGGCGAGTGGGTAACTCTGGTTAGTGTCCCTGGGGATTCCTTCTTAACCACGGTCAGGTTAAAAATAGTCCAGAACTTTCATTATGTGAAAATTCTGGAAAAATAGTCCCAACTACCTAAGGGAATTAAGAAGTAGGCCTACAGATTCTCCGCATGGCCTGAGTGAGGCCCAAGGAGCTAGGCCGCCCTGGAATTAAACCCTTAGAGGTAGTATGACCTGTACAATTTTGTGCCTTTCGTTGTCTGGTCTAGGGGGTAGTACATACGCCAAGCGTGATTGGCTTGGTTTAAGCCATTTCAGGGGAGGTGTCGCCTTTCATTGTCTGGTCCAGGGGTAATACACACGGCAAGCTTGATCAACTTGACGGAGCCGGCTCGGGGAGGGTGTCTAATGTAAAGGCTCGAAACACCCGACGATCCGAGAGTGCATTACTGATGATGTGTCCTGGCACATGATAATGAGAGGTTTCGATTTTCCTATACAAGCAGCTGGCTTAGGAGCTCAGACTTTAAATTCTGCAGACTAACCTTTGCCAGCTAAACATATAGATCCACCAGCCCTACACTTAAACCTAATCCTAAAGTCCAAAAGGGGCATACACCCCCATAAATAGGCAAATTCCAAGAGGGGTAGTCACCCCCATAAACCCTAGGCAACTTCCAAGGGGGGTATACACCCCCACAAACCCTAGGCATTCCCCGATTAACTTTTGCTAAATCCCCATAAATTAGATATTCTGAGAGGGGTAGGATTCAACAAGGGCAAGTGTGGGACCTGGTTAATGAAGGCGTGGGCCAGATCAAAGTGGCAGGGTGATGTGAAACAGAATCTCAAGTGAGGAGATCAGAAATCACAAGAGGGCTTTTTAGCCCACTGCCCGCATAATTTCAACCTAACCCTAATGCAGGTTAAAAATAGTCCAGAACTTTCATTATGTGAAAATTCTGGAAAAATAGTCCCAACTACCAAAGGGAATTAAGAAGTAGGCCTACAGATTCTCCGCATGGCCTGAATGAGGCTCAAGGAGCTAGGCCGCCCTGGAATTAAACAGAAGTAGTATGACCTGTACAATTTTGTGCCTTTCGTTGTCTGGTCTAGGGGGTAGTACATACGCAAGCGTGATTGGCTTGGTTTAAGCCGTCTCAGGGGAGGTGTCGCCTTTCATTGTCTGGTCCAGGGGTAATACACACGGCAAGCTTGATCAACTTGACGGAGCCGGCTCGAGGAGGGTGTCTAATGTAAAGGCTCGAAACACCCGACGATCCGAGAGTGCATTACTGATGATGTGTCCTGGCACATGATAATGAGAGGTTTCGATTTTCCTATACAAGCAGCTGGCTTAGGAGCTCAGACTTTAAATTCTGCAGACTAACCTTTGCCAGCTAAACATATAGATCCACCAGCCCTACACTTAAACCTAATCCTAAAGTCCAAAAGGGGCATACACCCCCATAAATAGGCAAATTCCAAGAGGGGTAGTCACCCCCACAAACCCTAGGCAACTTCCAAGGGGGGCATACACCCCCACAAACCCTAGGCATTCCCCGATTAACTTTTGATAAATCCCCATAAATTAGATATTCTGAGAGGGGTAGGATTCAACAAGGGCAAGTGTGGGACCTGGTTAATGAAGGCGTGGGCCAGATCAAAGTGGCAGGGTGATGTGAAACAGAATCTCAAGTGAGGAGATCAGAAATCACAAGAGGGCTTTTTAGCCCACTGCCCGCATAATCTCAACCTAACCTATCAGTGACACGCTCTTCATTCTCCCGGCCCCAGAAAGGCCAATAAGAAAACCCAGATATTTTATTTCACCTACTAGGTGTTATGAAATTAGAAATGAAAAATTCATAGTTAAAAGAATGGAGAGGTTCACCAATCAGCAGCTAATGTACCTTTAAGGGCTGAGGTGGGCCGGTCTCCTAGCAACAGCCAGGTTTGCAGCAGGTGGACAATTAGGTTTTAGTATCACATTAGTTAAAAGAGGCCCTGCGGGGGGGGAAGAAGGTGAGGGACGTTTTAACTGGATAGCAGTACTGTCTGGGTTTAGAGACTCCACAGAAGACCCGAGTGACGGACGAGAGTCGAGTTGGACCTTCCGGTCGGGAATCACGCTTTTTTGAAGGCAATTCGTTGGAGTCGAAATCGCAGACGCAAGATAAGCAGTAGGAACATTATTCTTTTATTTATTGTCTTACTTACATTATTGTCTTAATGATGTGGAAAGGCAAAGATAGGAGAGGTTGTGTGGATCGATACCTGCCACGTGGGCGAGTGGGTAACTCTGGTTAGTGTCCCTGGGGATTCCTTCTTAACCACGGTCAGGTTAAAAATAGTCCAGAACTTTCATTACGTGAAAATTCTGGAAAAATAGTCCCAACTACCAAAGGGAATTAAGAAGTAGGCCTACAGATTCTCCGCATGGCCTGAATGAGGCCCAAGGAGCTAGGCCGCCCTGGAATTAAACCCTTAGAAGTAGTATGACCTGTACAATTTTGTGCCTTTCGTTGTCTGGTCTAGGGGGTAGTACATACGCCAAGCGTGATTGGCTTGGTTTAAGCCATTTCAGGGGAGGTGTCGCCTTTCATTGTCTGGTCCAGGGGTAATACACACGGCAAGCTTGATCAACTTGACGGAGCCGGCTCGGGTAGGGTGTCTAATGTAAAGGCTCGAAACACCCGACGATCCGAGAGTGCATTACTGATGATGTGTCCTGGCACATGATAATGAGAGGTTTCGATTTTCCTATACAAGCAGCTGGCTTAGGAGCTCAGACTTTAAATTCTGCAGACTAACCTTTGCCAGCTAAACATATAGATCCACCAGCCCTACACTTAAACCTAATCCTAAAGTCCAAAAGGGGCATACACCCCCATAAATAGGCAAATTCCAAGAGGGGTAGTCACCCCCATAAACCCTAGGCAACTTCCAAGGGGGGCATACACCCCCACAAACCCTAGGCATTCCCCGATTAACTTTTGATATTCTGAGAGGGGTAGGATTCAACAAGGGCAAGTGTGGGACCTGGTTAATGAAGGCGTGGGCCAGATCAAAGTGGCAGGGTGATGTGAAACAGAATCTCAAGTGAGGAGATCAGAAATCACAAGAGGGCTTTTTAGCCCACTGCCCGCATAATTTCAACCTAACCTATCAGTGACACGCTCTTCATTCTCCCGGCCCCAGAAAGGCCAATAAGAAAACCCAGATATTTTATTTCACCTATTAGGTGTTAAAAAATTCATAGTTAAAAGAATGGAGAGGTTCACCAATCAGCAGCTAATGTACCTTTAAGGGCTGAGGTGAGCCGGTCTCCTAGCAACAGCCAGGTTTGCAGCAGGTGGACAATTAGGTTTTAGTATCACATTAGTTAAAAGAGGCCCTGCGGGGGGAAGAAGGTGAGGGATGTTTTAACTGGATAGCTGTACTGTCTGGGTTTAGAGACTCCACAGAAGACCCGAGTGACGGACGAGAGTCGAGTTGGACCTTCCGGTCGGGAATCACGCTTTTTTGAAGGCAATTGGTTGGAGTCGAAATCGCAGACGCAAGATAAGCAGTAGGAACATTATTCTTTTATTTATTGTCTTACTTACATTATTGTCTTAATGATGTGGAAAGGCAAGGATAGGAGAGGTTGTGTGGATCGATACCTGCCACGTGGGCGAGTGGGTAACTCTGGTTAGTGTCCCTGGGGATTCCTTCTTAACCACGGTCAGGTTAAAAATAGTCCAGAACTTTCATTATGTGAAAATTCTGGAAAAATAGTCCCAACTACTAAAGGGAATTAAGAAGTAGGCCTACAGATTCTCCGCATGGCCTGAATGAGGCCCAAGGAGCTAGGCCGCCCTGGAATTAAACCCTTAGAAGTAGTATGACCTGTACAATTTTGTGCCTTTCGTTGTCTGGTCTAGGGGGTAGTACATACGCCAAGCGTGATTGGCTTGGTTTAAGCCATTTCAGGGGAGGTGTCGCCTTTCATTGTCTGGTCCAGGGGTAATACACACGGCAAGCTTGATCAACTTGACGGAGCCGGCTCGAGGAGGGTGTCTAATGTAAAGGCTCGAAACACCCGACGATCCGAGAGTGCATTACTGATGATGTGTCCTGGCACATGATAATGAGAGGTTTCGATTTTCCTATACAAGCAGCTGGCTTAGGAGCTCAGACTTTAAATTCTGCAGACTAACCTTTGCCAGCTAAACATATAGATCCACCAGCCCTACACTTAAACCTAATCCTAAAGTCCAAAAGGGGCATACACCCCCATAAATAGGCAAATTCCAAGAGGGGTAGTCACCCCCATAAACCCTAGGCAACTTCCAAGGGGGGCATACACCCCCACAAACCCTAGGCATTCCCCGATTAATTTTTGATATTCTGAGAGGGGTAGGATTCAACAAGGGCAAGTGTGGGACCTGGTTAATGAAGGCGTGGGCCAGATCAAAGTGGCAGGGTGATGTGAAACAGAATCTCAAGTGGGGAGATCAGAAATCACAAGAGGGCTTTTTAGCCCACTGCCCGCATAATTTCAACCTAACCTATCAGTGACACGCTCTTCATTCTCCCGGCCCCAGAAAGGCCAATAAGAAAACCCAGATATTTTGTTTCACCTATCAGGTGTTAAAAAATTCATAGTTAAAAGAAGGGAGAGGTTCACCAATCAGCAGCTAATGTACCTTTAAGGGCTGAGGTGAGCCGGTCTCCTAGCAACAGCCAGGTTTGCAGTAGGTGGACAATTAGGTTTTAGTATCACATTAGTTAAAAGAGGCCCTGCGGGGGGAAGAAGGTGAGGGATGTTTTAACTGGATAGCAGTACTGTCTGGGTTTAGAGACTCCACAGAAGACCCGAGTGACGGACGAGAGTCGAGTTGGACCTTCCGGTCGGGAATCACGCTTTTTTGAAGGCAATTGGTTGGAGTCGAAATCGCAGACGCAAGATAAGCAGTAGGAACATTATTCTTTTATTTATTGTCTTACTTACATTATTGTCTTAATGATGTGGAAAGGCAAGGATAGGAGAGGTTGTGTGGATCGATACCTGCCACGTGGGCGAGTGGGTAACTCTGGTTAGTGTCCCTGGGGATTCCTTCTTAACCACGGTCAGGTTAAAAATAGTCCAGAACTTTCATTATGTGAAAATTCTGGAAAAATAGTCCCAACTACTAAAGGGAATTAAGAAGTAGGCCTACAGATTCTCCGCATGGCCTGAATGAGGCCCAAGGAGCTAGGCCGCCCTGGAATTAAACCCTTAGAAGTAGTATGACCTGTACAATTTTGTGCCTTTCGTTGTCTGGTCTAGGGGGTAGTACATATGCCAAGCGTGATTGGCTTGGTTTAAGCCATTTCAGGGGAGGTGTCGCCTTTCATTGTCTGGTCCAGGGGTAATACACACGGCAAGCTTGATCAACTTGACGGAGCCGGCTCGAGGAGGGTGTCTAATGTAAAGGCTCGAAACACCCGACGATCCGAGAGTGCATTACTGATGATGTGTCCTGGCACATGATAATGAGAGGTTTCGATTTTCATATACAAGCAGCTGGCTTAGGAGCTCAGACTTTAAATTCTGCAGACTAACCTTTGCCAGCTAAACATATAGATCCACCAGCCCTACACTTAAACCTAATCCTAAAGTCCAAAAGGGGCATACACCCCCATAAATAGGCAAACTCCAAGAGGGGTAGTCACCCTCATAAACCCTAGGCAACTTCCAAGGGGGGTATACACCCCCACAAACCCTAGGCATTCCCCGATTAACTTTTGCTAAATCCCCATAAATTAGATATTCTGAGAGGGGTAGGATTCAACAAGGGCAAGTGTGGGACCTGGTTAATGAAGGCGTGGGCCAGATCAAAGTGGCAGGGTGATGTGAAACAGAATCTCAAGTGAGGAGATCAGAAATCACAAGAGGGCTTTTTAGCCCACTGCCCGCATAATTTCAACCTAACCTATCAGTGACACGCTCTTCATTCTCCCGGCCCCAGAAAGGCCAATAAGAAAACCCAGATATTTTATTTCACCTATTAGGTGTTAAAAAATTCATAGTTAAAAGAATGGAGAGGTTCACCAATCAGCAGCTAATGTACCTTTAAGGGCTGAGGTGAGCCGGTCTCCTAGCAACAGCCAGGTTTGCAGCAGGTGGACAATTAGGTTTTAGTATCACATTAGTTAAAAGAGGCCCTGCAGGGGGAAGAAGGTGAGGGAAGTTTTAACTGGATAGCAGTACTGTCTGGGTTTAGAGACTCCACAGAAGACCCGAGTGACGGACGAGAGTCGAGTTGGACCTTCCGGTCGGGAATCACGCTTTTTTGAAGGCAATTCGTTGGAGTCGAAATCGCAGACGCAAGATAAGCAGTAGGAACATTATTCTTTTATTTATTGTCTTACTTACATTATTGACTTAATGATGTGGAAAGGCAAAGATAGGAGAGGTTGTGTGGATCGATACCTGCCACGTGGGCGAGTGGGTAACTCTGGTTAGTGTCCCTGGGGATTCCTTCTTAACCACGGTTAGGTTAAAAATAGTCCAGAACTTTCATTATGTGAAAATTCTGGAAAAATAGTCCCAACTACCTAAGGGAATTAAGAAGTAGGCCTACAGATTCTCCGCATGGCCTGAGTGAGGCCCAAGGAGCTAGGCCGCCCTGGAATTAAACCCTTAGAAGTAGTATGACCTGTACAATTTTGTGCCTTTCGTTGTCTGGTCTAGGGGGTAGTACATACGCCAAGCGTGATTGGCTTGGTTTAAGCCATTTCAGGGGAGGTGTCGCCTTTCATTGTCTGGTCCAGGGGTAATACACACGGCAAGCTTGATCAACTTGACGGAGCCGGCTCGGGGAGGGTGTCTAATGTAAAGGCTCGAAACACCCGACGATCCGAGAGTGCATTACTGATGATGTGTCCTGGCACATGATAATGAGAGGTTTCGATTTTCCTATACAAGCAGCTGGCTTAGGAGCTCAGACTTTAAATTCTGCAGACTAACCTTTGCCAGCTAAACATATAGATCCACCAGCCCTACACTTAAACCTAATCCTAAAGTCCAAAAGGGGCATACACCCCCATAAATAGGCAAATTCCAAGAGGGGTAGTCACCCCCATAAACCCTAGGCAACTTCCAAGGGGGGTATACACCCCCACAAACCCTAGGCATTCCCCGATTAACTTTTGCTAAATCCCCATAAATTAGATATTCTGAGAGGGGTAGGATTCAACAAGGGCAAGTGTGGGACCTGGTTAATGAAGGCGTGGGCCAGATCAAAGTGGCAGGGTGATGTGAAACAGAATCTCAAGTGAGGAGATCAGAAATCACAAGAGGGCTTTTTAGCCCACTGCCCGCATAATTTCAACCTATCCTATCAGTGACACGCTCTTCATTCTCCCGGCCCCAGAAAGGCCAATAAGAAAACCCAGATATTTTATTTCACCTATTAGGTGTTAAAAAATTCATAGTTAAAAGAATGGAGAGGTTCACCAATCAGCAGCTAATGTACCTTTAAGGGCTGAGGTGAGCCGGTCTCCTAGCAACAGCCAGGTTTGCAGCAGGTGGACAATTAGGTTTTAGTATCACATTAGTTAAAAGAGGCCCTGCGGTGGGGATGAAGGTGAGGGACGTTTTAACTGGATAGCAGTACTGTCTGGGTTTAGAGACTCCACAGAAGACCCGAGTGACGGACGAGAGTCGAGTTGGACCTTCCGGTCGGGAATCACGCTTTTTTGAAGGCAATTCGTTGGAGTCGAAATCGCAGACGCAAGATAAGCAGTAGGAACATTATTCTTTTATTTATTGTCTTACTTACATTATTGTCTTAATGATGTGGAAAGGCAAAGATAGGAGAGGTTGTGTGGATCGATACCTGCCACGTGGGCGAGTGGGTAACTCTGGTTAGTGTCCCTGGGGATTCCTTCTTAACCACGGTCAGGTTAAAAATAGTCCAGAACTTTCATTATGTGAAAATTCTGGAAAAATAGTCCCAACTACCTAAGGGAATTAAGAAGTAGGCCTACAGATTCTCCGCATGGCCTGAGTGAGGCCCAAGGAGCTAGGCCGCCCTGGAATTAAACCCTTAGAGGTAGTATGACCTGTACAATTTTGTGCCTTTCGTTGTCTGGTCTAGGGGGTAGTACATACGCCAAGCGTGATTGGCTTGGTTTAAGCCATTTCAGGGGAGGTGTCGCCTTTCATTGTCTGGTCCAGGGGTAATACACACGGCAAGCTTGATCAACTTGACGGAGCCGGCTCGGGGAGGGTGTCTAATGTAAAGGCTCGAAACACCCGACGATCCGAGAGTGCATTACTGATGATGTGTCCTGGCACATGATAATGAGAGGTTTCGATTTTCCTATACAAGCAGCTGGCTTAGGAGCTCAGACTTTAAATTCTGCAGACTAACCTTTGCCAGCTAAACATATAGATCCACCAGCCCTACACTTAAACCTAATCCTAAAGTCCAAAAGGGGCATACACCCCCATAAATAGGCAAATTCCAAGAGGGGTAGTCACCCCCATAAACCCTAGGCAACTTCCAAGGGGGGTATACACCCCCACAAACCCTAGGCATTCCCCGATTAACTTTTGCTAAATCCCCATAAATTAGATATTCTGAGAGGGGTAGGATTCAACAAGGGCAAGTGTGGGACCTGGTTAATGAAGGCGTGGGCCAGATCAAAGTGGCAGGGTGATGTGAAACAGAATCTCAAGTGAGGAGATCAGAAATCACAAGAGGGCTTTTTAGCCCACTGCCCGCATAATTTCAACCTAACCCTAATGCAGGTTAAAAATAGTCCAGAACTTTCATTATGTGAAAATTCTGGAAAAATAGTCCCAACTACCAAAGGGAATTAAGAAGTAGGCCTACAGATTCTCCGCATGGCCTGAATGAGGCTCAAGGAGCTAGGCCGCCCTGGAATTAAACCCTTAGAAGTAGTATGACCTGTACAATTTTGTGCCTTTCGTTGTCTGGTCTAGGGGGTAGTACATACGCAAGCGTGATTGGCTTGGTTTAAGCCGTCTCAGGGGAGGTGTCGCCTTTCATTGTCTGGTCCAGGGGTAATACACACGGCAAGCTTGATCAACTTGACGGAGCCGGCTCGAGGAGGGTGTCTAATGTAAAGGCTCGAAACACCCGACGATCCGAGAGTGCATTACTGATGATGTGTCCTGGCACATGATAATGAGAGGTTTCGATTTTCCTATACAAGCAGCTGGCTTAGGAGCTCAGACTTTAAATTCTGCAGACTAACCTTTGCCAGCTAAACATATAGATCCACCAGCCCTACACTTAAACCTAATCCTAAAGTCCAAAAGGGGCATACACCCCCATAAATAGGCAAATTCCAAGAGGGGTAGTCACCCCCACAAACCCTAGGCAACTTCCAAGGGGGGCATACACCCCCACAAACCCTAGGCATTCCCCGATTAACTTTTGATAAATCCCCATAAATTAGATATTCTGAGAGGGGTAGGATTCAACAAGGGCAAGTGTGGGACCTGGTTAATGAAGGCGTGGGCCAGATCAAAGTGGCAGGGTGATGTGAAACAGAATCTCAAGTGAGGAGATCAGAAATCACAAGAGGGCTTTTTAGCCCACTGCCCGCATAATCTCAACCTAACCTATCAGTGACACGCTCTTCATTCTCCCGGCCCCAGAAAGGCCAATAAGAAAACCCAGATATTTTATTTCACCTACTAGGTGTTATGAAATTAGAAATGAAAAATTCATAGTTAAAAGAATGGAGAGGTTCACCAATCAGCAGCTAATGTACCTTTAAGGGCTGAGGTGGGCCGGTCTCCTAGCAACAGCCAGGTTTGCAGCAGGTGGACAATTAGGTTTTAGTATCACATTAGTTAAAAGAGGCCCTGCGGGGGGGAAGAAGGTGAGGGACGTTTTAACTGGATAGCAGTACTGTCTGGGTTTAGAGACTCCACAGAAGACCCGAGTGACGGACGAGAGTCGAGTTGGACCTTCCGGTCGGGAATCACGCTTTTTTGAAGGCAATTCGTTGGAGTCGAAATCGCAGACGCAAGATAAGCAGTAGGAACATTATTCTTTTATTTATTGTCTTACTTACATTATTGTCTTAATGATGTGGAAAGGCAAAGATAGGAGAGGTTGTGTGGATCGATACCTGCCACGTGGGCGAGTGGGTAACTCTGGTTAGTGTCCCTGGGGATTCCTTCTTAACCACGGTCAGGTTAAAAATAGTCCAGAACTTTCATTACGTGAAAATTCTGGAAAAATAGTCCCAACTACCAAAGGGAATTAAGAAGTAGGCCTACAGATTCTCCGCATGGCCTGAATGAGGCCCAAGGAGCTAGGCCGCCCTGGAATTAAACCCTTAGAAGTAGTATGACCTGTACAATTTTGTGCCTTTCGTTGTCTGGTCTAGGGGGTAGTACATACGCCAAGCGTGATTGGCTTGGTTTAAGCCATTTCAGGGGAGGTGTCGCCTTTCATTGTCTGGTCCAGGGGTAATACACACGGCAAGCTTGATCAACTTGACGGAGCCGGCTCGGGTAGGGTGTCTAATGTAAAGGCTCGAAACACCCGACGATCCGAGAGTGCATTACTGATGATGTGTCCTGGCACATGATAATGAGAGGTTTCGATTTTCCTATACAAGCAGCTGGCTTAGGAGCTCAGACTTTAAATTCTGCAGACTAACCTTTGCCAGCTAAACATATAGATCCACCAGCCCTACACTTAAACCTAATCCTAAAGTCCAAAAGGGGCATACACCCCCATAAATAGGCAAATTCCAAGAGGGGTAGTCACCCCCATAAACCCTAGGCAACTTCCAAGGGGGGCATACACCCCCACAAACCCTAGGCATTCCCCGATTAACTTTTGATATTCTGAGAGGGGTAGGATTCAACAAGGGCAAGTGTGGGACCTGGTTAATGAAGGCGTGGGCCAGATCAAAGTGGCAGGGTGATGTGAAACAGAATCTCAAGTGAGGAGATCAGAAATCACAAGAGGGCTTTTTAGCCCACTGCCCGCATAATTTCAACCTAACCTATCAGTGACACGCTCTTCATTCTCCCGGCCCCAGAAAGGCCAATAAGAAAACCCAGATATTTTATTTCACCTATTAGGTGTTAAAAAATTCATAGTTAAAAGAATGGAGAGGTTCACCAATCAGCAGCTAATGTACCTTTAAGGGCTGAGGTGAGCCGGTCTCCTAGCAACAGCCAGGTTTGCAGCAGGTGGACAATTAGGTTTTAGTATCACATTAGTTAAAAGAGGCCCTGCGGGGGGAAGAAGGTGAGGGACGTTTTAACTGGATAGCAGTACTGTCTGGGTTTAGAGACTCCACAGAAGACCCGAGTGACGGACGAGAGTCGAGTTGGACCTTCCGGTCGGGAATCACGCTTTTTTGAAGGCAATTGGTTGGAGTCGAAATCGCAGACGCAAGATAAGCAGTAGGAACATTATTCTTTTATTTATTGTCTTACTTACATTATTGTCTTAATGATGTGGAAAGGCAAAGATAGGAGAGGTTGTGTGGATCGATACCTGCCAGGTGGGCGAGTGGGTAACTCTGGTTAGTGTCCCTGGGGATTCCTTCTTAACCACGGTCAGGTTAAAAATAGTCCAGAACTTTCATTATGTGAAAATTCTGGAAAAATAGTCCCAACTACCTAAGGGAATTAAGAAGTAGGCCTACAGATTCTCCGCATGGCCTGAGTGAGGCCCAAGGAGCTAGGCCGCCCTGGAATTAAACCCTTAGAAGTAGTATGACCTGTACAATTTTGTGCCTTTCGTTGTCTGGTCTAGGGGGTAGTACATACGCCAAGCGTGATTGGCTTGGTTTAAGCCATTTCAGGGGAGGTGTCGCCTTTCATTGTCTGGTCCAGGGGTAATACACACGGCAAGCTTGATCAACTTGACGGAGCCGGCTCGGGGAGGGTGTCTAACGTAAAGGCTCGAAACACCCGACGATCCGAGAGTGCATTACTGATGATGTGTCCTGGCACATGATAATGAGAGGTTTCTTTCTTTTTCAATCTTTTTATTGATTTTCACATATACACAAAAAAAAATAACATAGTAATAAGTAAATTATAAATACAATAGACTTGAAATCACATTGATAAGATAATAATATCCTACTAAACATCAACAAAAGAAAATACCTTAATCAAGTCCGCATGATTATATGAAAAAAAAACAAATAACCATTAAAAAAGAAAAAAAAAATATTAAAAAATATGTGAGAAAAAATATATATTAAAAAAAAAATAAAACACTAAACTAAACTAACATAGGCAATAATAACAGTTTACAAGTATAAGATAGTGTCAAAGAACTCCGGAACTCCATACCTGAACATGAATAAGCAGAAAGGTCCGGAGAAGGCCAAATTAATTCATATGAAAATGTCGAATAAACGGTCTCCAAGTTTCTTCAAATTTAATTGATGAGTCAAAAATAGTGCTTCTAATTTTTTCCAAACTCAGATAAGAAATAGTTTGAGAAAGCCACTGAAATGTAGTAGGAGGATTTACTTCTTTCCAATTTTGTAGTATAGACCTTCTGGCCATTAATGTTACAAAAGCAATCATTCGTCTGATTGAGGGGGAAAACTGATTACCATCTTCATTTGGTATACCAAATATTGCAGTAATAAAATGAGGTTGTAAATCTATATTCCAAATTGAGGAAATAGTAGTAAATATATCCTTCCAATAATTATGTAAAGTGGGACATGACCAAAACATATGGGTCAATGAGGCCACTGCTAAATGACATCTGTCACATAGAGGGTTAATATGAGAATAGAATCGAGCAAGTTTATCTTTAGACATATGAGCTCTATGTACAATTTTAAATTGTATTAAAGCATGTTTAGCACATATAGAAGAAGAATTAACCATTTGCAAAATTTTTTCCCATTTATCTGTTGATATGTTATATTGAAGTTCTTTTTCCCATTCTTGTTTAATTCTAACTGATATTTCTGGTTGTATCTTCATAATCATATTATAAATAAAAGCTACTAATCCCTTCTGACAAGGATTTAAGGTAAAGATCAAATCTGTAGTGTCCATCAAAGTTGAATTAGGAAAAGATGGTAAAACTTTATGTAAAAAATTTCTAATTTGTAAATATCTGAAAAAATTAGATTTAGGTAATTCAAATTTATTAGAAAGTTGATCAAATGACATCAAAGTATCTTCAAAAAAGAGATCACGAAAACATTTTATACCTTTCCTTTTCCATATGTTAAAAGCTTGATCTGTCCAGGAAGGTTTGAAAAAGAAATTAAATAAGATAGGGCTATCAAGAACAAAGTTTTTCAAAATAAAGAACTTACGAAATTGAAACCAAATTCGTAATGTATGTTTAATAACAGGATTAAATATTTGTTTATTAAATTTAACTAAATCCGCAGGAAGACAAGAACCAAGAACAGAGAATAGAGAATATCCCTTTACCTCATTACATTCCAAATTTACCCACTGTGGGCACAGTGGTGAATCCAAATCTAATTTCCAATACAATAAATTACGAATATTATTTGCCCAATAATAAAATCTAAAATTAGGTAAAGCTAAACCACCATCTTTTTTTGATTTTTGTAATTGCTTTTTACTTAACCTAGGGTTTTTATTTTGCCACACAAATGAAGAAATTTTTGAATCAATGCTATCAAAAAAAGACTTAGGAATAAAAACTGGTAGGGCTTGAAATAAATATAAAAATTTCGGTAAAATCATCATTTTGACAGCATTAATCCGACCAATTAATGATAAAAACAAGGGAGACCATCTTGTAGTAAGTTGATGAATTTGATGAAGCATAGGTAAAAAATTCATTCTAAATAAATCTTTATATTTCTTGGTAATTTTTATACCTAGATAAGTGAAGTTATCAGTAACAACTTTAAATGGTGTCCTATCAGTCAATAAAGTTTGTGCATTTAAAGGAAATAATTCACTCTTATCTAAATTTAGTTTATGATAATGAGAGGTTTCGATTTTCCTATACAAGCAGCTGGCTTAGGAGCTCAGACTTTAAATTCTGCAGACTAACCTTTGCCAGCTAAACATATAGATCCACCAGCCCTACACTTAAACCTAATCCTAAAGTCCAAAAGGGGCATACACCCCCATAAATAGGCAAATTCCAAGAGGGGTAGTCACCCCCATAAACCCTAGGCAACTTCCAAGGGGGGCATACACCCCCACAAACCCTAGGCATTCCCCGATTAACTTTTGATATTCTGAGAGGGGTAGGATTCAACAAGGGCAAGTGTGGGACCTGGTTAATGAAGGCGTGGGCCAGATCAAAGTGGCAGGGTGATGTGAAACAGAATCTCAAGTGAGGAGATCAGAAATCACAAGAGGGCTTTTTAGCCCACTGCCCGCATAATTTCAACCTAACCTATCAGTGACACGCTCTTCATTCTCCCGGCCCCAGAAAGGCCAATAAGAAAACCCAGATATTTTATTTCACCTATTAGGTGTTAAAAAATTCATAGTTAAAAGAATGGAGAGGTTCACCAATCAGCAGCTAATGTACCTTTAAGGGCTGAGGTGAGCCGGTCTCCTAGCAACAGCCAGGTTTGCAGCAGGTGGACAATTAGGTTTTAGTATCACATTAGTTAAAAGAGGCCCTGCGGGGGGAAGAAGGTGAGGGACGTTTTAACTGGATAGCAGTACTGTCTGGGTTTAGAGACTCCACAGAAGACCCGAGTGACGGACGAGAGTCGAGTTGGACCTTCCGGTCGGGAATCACGCTTTTTTGAAGGCAATTGGTTGGAGTCGAAATCGCAGACGCAAGATAAGCAGTAGGAACATTATTCTTTTATTTATTGTCTTACTTACATTATTGTCTTAATGATGTGGAAAGGCAAAGATAGGAGAGGTTGTGTGGATCGATACCTGCCAGGTGGGCGAGTGGGTAACTCTGGTTAGTGTCCCTGGGGATTCCTTCTTAACCACGGTCAGGTTAAAAATAGTCCAGAACTTTCATTATGTGAAAATTCTGGAAAAATAGTCCCAACTACCTAAGGGAATTAAGAAGTAGGCCTACAGATTCTCCGCATGGCCTGAGTGAGGCCCAAGGAGCTAGGCCACCCTGGAATTAAACCCTTAGAAGTAGTATGACCTGTACAATTTTGTGCCTTTCGTTGTCTGGTCTAGGGGGTAGTACATACGCCAAGCGTGATTGGCTTGGTTTAAGCCATTTCAGGGGAGGTGTCGCCTTTCATTGTCTGGTCCAGGGGTAATACACACGGCAAGCTTGATCAACTTGACGGAGCCGGCTCGGGGAGGGTGTCTAATGTAAAGGCTCGAAACACCCGACGATCCGAGAGTGCATTACTGATGATGTGTCCTGGCACATGATAATGAGAGGTTTCGATTTTCCTATACAAGCAGCTGGCTTAGGAGCTCAGACTTTAAATTCTGCAGACTAACCTTTGCCAGCTAAACATATAGATCCACCAGCCCTACATTTAAACCTAATCCTAAAGTCCAAAAGGGGCATACACCCCCATAAATAGGCAAATTCCAAGAGGGGTAGTCACCCCCATAAACCCTAGGCAACTTCCAAGGGGGGCATACACCCCCACAAACCCTAGGCATTCCCCGATTAACTTTTGATATTCTGAGAGGGGTAGGATTCAACAAGGGCAAGTGTGGGACCTGGTTAATGAAGGCGTGGGCCAGATCAAAGTGGCAGGGTGATGTGAAACAGAATCTCAAGTGAGGAGATCAGAAATCACAAGAGGGCTTTTTAGCCCACTGCCCGCATAATCTCAACCTAACTTCCAAAAAAAGGGGGGCATATACCCCCACAAACCCTAGGCATTCCCCGATTAACCTTTGCTAAATCCCCATAAATTAGATGTTCTGAGAGGGGTAGGATTCAACAAGGGCAAGTGTGGGACCTGGATAATGAAGGCGTGGGCCAGATCAAAGTGGCAGGGTGATGTGAAACAGAATCTCAAGTGAGGAGATCAGAAATCACAAGAGGGCTTTTTAGCCCACTGCCCGCATAATCTTAACCTAACCCTAATGCGCCCTTCCCCACCCACGAGCCCCTCCGTGTGTACGCGATCCAACCTAGCGGCGCAGGAGCCCCAACCTGCCACCCCCACGACTTCCCTGACCCGGGACTCCGGAGAAGCGGCGCCCCATCCCACACCCGTTCGAAGGGGAGGAGAGACAAGGGAGACGAGGGGAGCCGGGGCACAAGGACCGAGCAGGTCTCCCACCCCAGCCCGAGAGTCGCAGGACAGGGGACAGGTACACCCCATTTGCTACAACCAGGGGGGTCAAATAACGAGGCATCCTAACTCTAAACAGAAAAATGTAACTTGGCAACTAAGGCCCCTTAAACCTGTACTAATCATAGGGGACTCTAACATTTCCAGGGTTAAAAGATGCCCTAACAAGGATATTCAATTAGACAGCTTTCCGGGGGCCAAATTCGTCCATGCCACTGCTATCCTGGAAAAGTTAGAGCCACAGCCAGAGACTAAGAAGGTCATCCTTTCCTTTGGAATAAACAATAGGTCCCACAAACCAACAACAGCTACTAAACAGCTTCAACAACTACTGAGAATGGCCAGCATTAAATTTCCCCACGCCAGTATCTGGGTGCCCAAATTAAACTTTAGTTGCAATTTGACAGAGGCAGAACGGGCGACCCTGGACCAACTGAACGAGGTTATTAGAACTAAGAATCATATCCCTGCAATCCCGGCGAGGCAGTTTAAGGTAGACACAGACCATATCCATTGGACTGAGGGCACAGCCCAGACAATAGTCAAGAGATGGATGCAGTCTTTAAACTAGGGTGGGGGCAAAGCCAAGAGAGGCAGGGTCCACGACTGGGAGAGACCATCGTGAACCTCTCCCGTACGTTCACCCCTACAGAAACCCAGCAAAAGGTTCTGAACAGGGGCCTGACTTTTGTACCGACTGCAAAACTCCATAAGGAGCAGATTGAGAGGGACATGAATAGGTTCTATAGGGGACTGGTACTCGCCGACTACTTCGGTGACTCAGTAAGTACAAAGACCCTTTTCACCCCTCCCTCAGAGTGGATGCCCAAGAGAAGGTATAGGTTGGAAGCTATTCTAGAATTTAAGAGCACACTGGGGGAGATTATAGAGAGGGAGAGGGAAGTACAGGATAAGCCCAATCTAACCAGGAAGGAGAGAGAAGCCCTAAATGAACTGAGGCAAAACATGGACATTGTTATCAAACCAGCGGATAAGGGGAGCAGCATAGTGATCATGGACAAACAACAATACCTATTTGAGGCACACAGACAATTAAACAACACGGAGCACTACACGAAACTAAAGGAACCCATATACTGGGAAACACACACGGAAATTAGTAACATTTTGCGAGAACTGAAAAGGACTCGGTACCTCAAAGGGAAGCAAGTGGAGTACCTGACAGGGACACAGCCACGAGCAAGACAGTTTTATATCCTTCCCAAAATACACAAGAACCCAGACTCATGGACTGTTCCGGGAGAAATCCCTCCCGGCAGACCCATCGTGTCAGACTGCAGCAGTGAGTCATACAGGATAGCGGAGTTTATTGATGCCAGCCTTAATCCACTCTCGCAGAAACACCCCAGCTACATCAAGGACACATATCACTTTGTCCAGATAGTCAATTCCATGTCGGTGCCCCCTGAGGCCATACTCTTCACCATGGACGTTGAAAGCCTGTACACCAATATTGAAACGGACAGGGGCATGGAGGCAGTGAGGGATGTCCTACGGAAGAACCCCCAGCCAGGGAGAGCAGACGAGGCCTTGCTAGAACTCCTCCACCTCAGCCTGACTAAAAATGACTTTGAATCCGATGGTAAATTCTACCTACAGGTCAAGGGCACAGCGATGGGAAAGAGGTTTGCTCCAGCCTATGCCAATATATACATGGCTGGGTGGGAGGAAACAGTCTATCCAAAGTGTCCTAAAAAACCCATGTGTCTCTACCGATACCTGGATGACATCTGGGGAGTGTGGACACACTCAGAGGGGGAGCTAGAGGAATTTATTCAAATCCTAAACACTCACCATCCATCCATTAAGGTTAAAGCCACAACCAATAGAGAGGGGATTGACTTCCTGGACACTACAGTATTTAAATTAGCACCGGAAAATGGCAATCAGAAACTAGCTACCAAGGTATTCTTTAAAACCACAGACACACACACCCTCCTACACACAGGGAGCCACCATCCTAAACACACCTTCAGAGGCATTGTCAAGGGACAGCTGACCCGGTTTCACCGCATTTGCACGAGGGAGGGGGACTTCCAGCAGGCCACAACCATCCTCTTCTCTGCACTTAGACACAGGGGCTACAGCAGAAGGAGACTTAGGCACATTAAATCTGACTTTCTGAAAAGTATCACAAATCCCCGACCGCAGAACATCACGACACGGAAGCTACCCTTAATAACGGGATACAGTGGTATGGCAGTGAATATTCACAGGACGGTCAAAACACGCTTTGAGGAACTGAAAGCGGAAGCGGGGACACTGGGACAATACACCATTGTCTCAGCCTACAAGAGGGGTAGGAACCTGAAAGACATACTAGTCAGTACCAAAGTACGAGCAGCGCCAAACTGTGAGGTGGGAAATTGCAGGGCATGCATATACCTGAGAATTTCAAAAAGCATACACAACAGAGCCACAGGAAAGTGGGCCGAAATAGAGCAGAGGATAACCTGCGAACAAAAGAATGCAGTCTATGCAATCCAGTGCACACTATGCCATATTATATACGTAGGGGAGACGGGCAACAGCCTGAGAACCAGACTCACGGGACACCTCAGTAACATCAGAAGGGGTATCCAAAACAGACCGGTTAGCAGACACTTCCAGGAGCATGGGGGGTACTTCTTAAAAATATTAGGCCTGGAAACTAACATAAACTGGACAAACGCCCAAAGAAAAAGAGCAGAGAGGAGGGATTGAAACACTGCACACTTATTCTCCGCACGGCCTGAACGAGGCCTAAAGAACTAGGCTGCCCTGGAATTAAACCCTTAGAAGTAGCATGACCCGCACAGTTCCATGCCTTTCATTGTCTGTCCAGGGGTAATACACACGCCAAGCTTGATCGCCTTGGCGGAGCCGTCCCGGGGAGGGTGTCTAATGTAAAGGCTCGAAACACCTGACGATCCGAGAGTGCATTACTGATGATGTGTCCTGGGACATGATAATAAAGGTTTTGACCAGATTAACCTGATTTCCCGATACAAGCCTAGCTGGCTTAGCAGCTCAGACTTTAAACTCTGCAGACTAACCTCTGCCAGCTAAACATATAGATCCACCATCCCTACACTCAAACCTAACCCTAAAGTCCAAAAGGGGCACACACCCCCACAAACCTTAGGCAAATTCCAAGAGGGGCACACACCACCACAAACCCTAGGCATTCCCCGATCTCATACTTCAAATTCTGCAGGCTGACCTTTGCCAGCCAAACATATACATCCACCAGCCCTACACTCAAACCTAATCCTAAAGTCCAAAAGGGGCACACACCCCCACAAACCCTAGGCAACTTCCAAAAGGGGCACACACCCCCACAAACCGTAGGCACTCCCCGATTAACCCTTGCTAAACCCCCACAAACCGGATATCCTATGTCGAGAGGGGTAAGATTCAACAAGGGCAAGTGTGGGACCTGGTTAATGAAGGCGTGGGCCAGATCAAAGTGGTAGGGTGATGTGAAACGGAATCTCAAGTGAGGAGATCAAAAATCACAAGAGGGCTTTTTAGCCCACTGCCCGCATAATCTCAACCTAACCCTAACCCGACCTAACCCTAAAGTGCAAAAGGGGCACACACCCCCACAAACCTTAGGCAAATTCCAAGAGGGGCACACACCCCCACAAACCCTAGGCATTCCCCGATCTCATACTTCAAATTCTGCAGGCTGACCTTTGCCAGCCAAACATATACATCCACCAGCCCTACACTCAAACCTAATCCTAAAGTCCAAAAGGGGCACACACCCCCACAAACCCTAGGCAACTTCCAAAAGGGGCACACACCCCCACAAACCGTAGGCACTCCCCGATTAACCCTTGCTAAACCCCCACAAACCGGATATCCTATGTCGAGAGGGGTAAGATTCAACAAGGGCAAGTGTGGGACCTGGTTAATGAAGGCGTGGGCCAGATCAAAGTGGTAGGGTGATGTGAAACGGAATCTCAAGTGAGGAGATCAAAAATCACAAGAGGGCTTTTTAGCCCACTGCCCGCATAATCTCAACCTAACCCTAACCCGACCTAACCCTAAAGTGCAAAAGGGGCACACACCCCCACAAACCTTAGGCAAATTCCAAGAGGGGCACACACCCCCACAAACCCTAGGCATTCCCCGATCTCATACTTCAAATTCTGCAGGCTGACCTTTGCCAGCCAAACATATACATCCACCAGCCCTACACTCAAACCTAATCCTAAAGTCCAAAAGGGGCACACACCCCCACAAACCTTAGGCAAATTCCAAGAGGGGTAGACACCCCCACAAACCCTAGGCAACTTCCAAGGGGGGCACACACCCCCACAAACCCTAGGCACTCCCCGATTAACCCTTGCTAAATCCCCATAAATCGGATATTCTATGTCGAGAGGGGTAGGATTCAATAAGGGCAAGTGTGGGACCTGGTTAATGAAGGCGTGGGCCAGATCAAAGTGGCAGGGTGATGTGAAACAGAATCTCAAGTGAGGAGATCAAAAATCACAAGAGGGCTTTTTAGCCCACTGCCCGCATAATCTCAACCTAACCTATCAGTGACACGCTCTTCATTCTCCCGGCCCAAGAAAGGCCAATAAGAAAACCCAGATATTTTAACTTAAAAATTGACATAGAAGTTGGAGATTAAGACCAACCCCAATTAGCAGCTAATGTACCTTTAAGGGCTGAGCAAACAAGGTGGGCCGGTTTCTTAGCAACAGCCAGGTTTGCAGCAGGTGGACAATTAGGTTTTAGTATAACATTAGTTAAAAGAGGCCCTGCGGGGGGAGGAAGCTGAGGGACGTTTTAACTGGACAGCAGTACTGTCTGGGTTTAGAGACTCCACAGAAG
The DNA here is from genome assembly GCF_030144855.1 of Hypanus sabinus. Taxonomy (NCBI): domain Eukaryota; kingdom Metazoa; phylum Chordata; class Chondrichthyes; order Myliobatiformes; family Dasyatidae; genus Hypanus; species Hypanus sabinus. The sequence continues at coordinate 33,926 of NC_082723.1, forward strand.
ACCCGAGTGACGGACGAGAGTCGAGTTGGACCTTCCGGTCGGGAATCACGCTTTTTTGAAGGCAATCCGTTGGAGTCTAAATCGCAGACGCAAGACAAGCAGTAGGAACATTATTCTTTTATTTATTGTCTTACTTACATTATTGTCTTAATGATGTGGAAAGGCAAAGATAGGAGAGGTTGTGTGGATCGATACCTGCCAGGTGGGCGAGTGGATAACTCCGGTTACTACCGGGACCCAAGTGCCTCTGGGGATTCCTTCTTAACCACGGTCAGGTTAAAAATAGTCCAGAACCTTCATTATGTGAAAATTCTGGAAAAATAGTCGCAACTACTAAAGGGAATTATGAAGCAGGCCCACAGATTCTCCGCATGGCCTGAATGAGGCCCAAGGAGCTAGGCCGCCCTGGAATTAAACCCTTAGAAGTAGTATGACCTGCACAATTTTATGCCTTTCGTTGTCTGGTCTAGGGGTAATACATACGCCAAGCTTGATCGACTTGGCTGAGCCGTCTCAGGGGAGGTGTCGCCTTTCATTGTCTGGTCCAGGGGTAATACACACGCCAAGCTTGATCGCCTTGACGGAGCCGTCTCGGGGAGGGTGTCTAATGTAAAGGCTCGAAACACCTGACGATCCGAGAGTGCATTACTGATGATGTGTCCTGGGACATGATAATGAAAGGTTTCGATTTTCCCATACAAGCCTAGCTGGCTTAGCAGCTCAGACTTCAAATTCTGCAGACTAACCTCTGCCAGCTAAACATATAGATTCACCAGCCCTACACTTAAACCTAACCCTAAAGTCCAAAAGGGGCACACACCCCCACAAACCCTAGGCAACTTCCAAGGGGGGCACACACCCCCACAAACCCTAGGCACTCCCCGATTAACCCTTGCTAAATCCCCATAAATCGGATATTCTATGTCGAGAGGGGTAGGATTCAATAAGGGCAAGTGTGGGACCTGGTTAATGAAGGCGTGGGCCAGATCAAAGTGGCAGGGTGATGTGAAACAGAATCTCAAGTGAGGAGATCAAAAATCACAAGAGGGCTTTTTAGCCCACTGCCCGCATAATCTCAACCTAACCCTAATGCGGGAATCACGCTTTTTTGAAGGCAATCCGTTGGAGTCGAAATCGCAGACGCAAGACAAGCAGTAGGAACATTATTCTTTTATTTATTGTCTTACTTACATTATTGTCTTAATGATGTGGAAAGGCAAAGATAGGAGAGGTTGTGTGGATCGATACCTGCCAGGTGGGCGAGTGGATAACTCCGGCTACTACCGGGACCCCAGTGCCCCTGGGGATTCCTTCTTAACCACGGTCAGGTTAAAAATAGTCCAGAACCTTCATTATGTGAAAATTCTGGAAAAATAGTCCCAACTACCAAAGGGAATTATGAAGCAGGCCCACAGATTCTCCGCATGGCCTGAATGAGGCCCAAGGAGCTAGGCCGCCCTGGAATTAAACCCTTAGAAGTAGTATGACCTGCACAATTTTATGCCTTTCGTTGTCTGGTCTAGGGGTAATACATACGCCAAGCTTGATCGACTTGGCTGAGCCGTCTCAGGGGAGGTGTCGCCTTTCATTGTCTGGTCCAGGGGTAATACACACGCCAAGCTTGATCGCCTTGACGGAGCCGTCTCGGGGAGGGTGTCTAATGTAAAGGCTCGAAACACCTGACGATCCGAGAGTGCATTACTGATGATGTGTCCTGGGACATGATAATGAAAGGTTTCGATTTTCCCATACAAGCCTAGCTGGCTTAGCAGCACAGACTTTAAATTCTGCAGACTAACCTCTGCCAGCTAAACATGTAGATCCACCAGCCCTACACTTAAACCTAATCCTAAAGTCCAAAAGGGGCACACACCCCCACAAACCTTAGGCAAATTGCAAGAGGGGTAGACACCCCCACAAACCCTAGGCAACTTCCAAGGGGGGCATACACCCCCACAAACCCTAGGCACTCCCCGATTAACCCTTGCTAAATCCCCATAAATCGGATATTCTATGTCGAGAGGGGTAGGATTCAACAAGGGCAAGTGTGGGTTAATGAAGGCGTGGGCCAGATCAAAGTGGCAGGGTGATGTGAAACAGAATCTCAAGTGAGGAGATTAGAAATCACAAGAGGGCTTTTTAGCCCACTGCCTGCATAATCTCAACCTAACCCTAACCCTAACAAAACCCTGACTAGCAATGCTAACCTTCATCTCTCTGCCGGTATCAAGTCTGAAACATCTAATCCCTGGAACATTTATCTGCCAGTCCTGCCCCTCCTGTAGCCAAGTTTCACGACTAGCTATAACGCCATAATTCCACGTATCAATCCACGCCCTCCCGTCGGCCTTCCCGACAATACTTCTCGCATTGAAATAGACACACATCAGAAGATTATTATCACCACACACAACCCTTCTATTTGAGACTTTGCATGATATTTTAACATCATTTATTTTTAACCCTGCTCCACTATCTGCTCTATCATTTTGGTTCCCATCCCCCTACAAACCTCGTTTAAACCCTCCCCACTAACACGAACAAACCTCACTGCAAGGATATTTGTCCCCCTGTAGTTCAAGTGTAAACCGTCTCTCTCTTGTACTGGTGCCACCTGCGTCAGAAGGGGTCTGAGTGATTCTGAAATCTGAACTGCTGCCCCTTACACCAGTTCCTCAGCCACGTGTTAATCCTCCAGAGCATCCTACACATCCCCTCACTGGCACGTGGCACAGGTAGCAATCCTGAGATTACCACCCTCGAGGACTTACTTCTTAACTTCCTACCAGGCTCTCTGTGATCACTCTTCAGGACCTCCTCACTCGTTCTTCCTACTTAAATGATACCGATGTGTACTATGACATCCGGCTGCTCACCCTCCCATTTCGGAATGCTGTGCACGCGATCAAAGACATCCCTGAACCTGGCACCCGGGAGGCAACAAACCATCCTGGAGTCTCTATCACGACCACAGAACCTCCTGTCTGTACCTCTAACTATCAAGTCCCCAATCACCGCCCTCCTATTCCGGCTGCCACAGCTTGTCCCAGGTAAGTCATCCCTCCCCCCAACTGTATCTAAATCGATACACCTGCTGTTGAGGGGAATGGCCAAAGGGGAACACTGCTCTGGCTGCCCTTTCCCCTTCCCTCGCCCGACGGTAACCAAATTACCTGTGCGCTGTTCCTTAGGTATAACTGCCTCCGTGAATCTACTATCCATCATTTCCTCATTCTCCCGAATGATCCGGAGGTCATCCAACTCCTGCTCCAGTTTCCTAATGCGGTTTGTTAGGAGCTGCAGCTGGTTGCACTTCCTGTGGTTGTCGTTGTCAGGGACATTGGAGGTCTCCCCAACTTCCCACATCCTGCAAGAGGAGCATTCCAACATCCTGCCTGGCATTCTCGCTACTCTATACAACCAAAACAAAACTTACCGGAACCTACCCTTGGCTCTGCCTGTTCACGCCGAAGCCTATTGAGCCAAAGCCGTCCCACTCTGCTCCCTCTCTCTCCGCTGCCCGCTCTCATCTTAGATTGAATGTGCTGAAACAGGTGATGGTTCAAAGGAGGTTCATGAAAATGGTTCCAGGATTCAGCAGCTTGTCAGATAAAAAGCGTTTGATGAGTCCGTGTCAATTAATCACTGTAATTCGGAAGACTGAGGGGTGCCCTAATGGATCATATCAAATGGTGAAAAGCCTGGATAGAGTAGATGTGGAATGCGTGCTTCCTCTGGTGGAACAGTCTAAGACCAAACGTCACGGCTTCAGTAAAGAGGGGCGCCCCTTTAGAACGGAGATGAGGCGGAATCTGTTTAATCAGAGTGGTGAATCTGTGGATTTCCTTGCCGCAGGCAGCTACGGAGGCCGTTTGTATGTAGATTTAAGGTAGAGGTATCGGAGGTAAGGCAGAAGATTTGGACCAAAGAAAAATGTATCAGTCACGATAAAATGGCGGAGCAGACCTGAAGATTCAAATGACCTAATTTAATATCTATGGTCTGAAAGGTAAAAGCAGCCATTACAGTTTTTAGTTTCACCGTTACAAAATAGCTGCAACATTGATTTTTGTCACAATGAAGCTCATAACAAGTGATGTTGTTTGTTATTTCCTTTTTCATCATTTTAGGTTCATTATCTTGAAAATGTTTCTTGCACTTGTAGTTTTTTAAAACATTAACGTGGAATGATTTGTGTTTTCTGGGAAATGGACTCACGTAGAATGCTCAATTAACAGTTATTCCCCTACAGAGCTGAAACAGATCTTTCAGCCCATCTAGTCTGTCACATTCTCTGGACTCATCCACCTGCGCGCAAACCACAGCCTCAATACTTCTCTCAAAGATGCACCCACGCGAAGTTCTCTCAGACACTACAATTGAACCGGCATCTACCAGTTCCTCTGGGAGCTGCCTATACATTCGCCCTTCCCTCTGAGTGAAATAGTTCCCGTGCTGATTCCCATTAAATATTTCTCTTGTCATCCGGAATTCATGACCTTATCAAAACTAAGGGGCAAATACCTACATGCATTCAACCCTATATCCAGCCTGTATCCCTCCACCTCAATGATATATATCAATCATCTTGTTCAGCCTCTGTCCGGCCTTTCTCCCACCACCTTAATGACATATATCGACCATCCTGTTCAACCTCTGCCAACCTGCATCCGAATCCCACATATATAGCAACAATCATGTTCAAACTCTGTCCAGTCGTATCCCATGATCTCATTGATATATCTGTATTATTTCCTTTTACATTTGTTTTCACTGTGAATTACGTTCTTCTTCCATTTCCCTCATGGAATCTTCCAGGAATTTTTTTTTTTGCTTTGTTTTGTTTTTTTATCTGGAACTACCAGAAGGTTAATTGAATGCAGCTCGAAGCAGGGCTAAGCTAGCCATTGCAATTTTTGTTTCACAGTTACAAATTGGCTGTAGTGTTGATCCTTGTCACAATGAATCCACAGCATGTGATTTGAGCTTGTTATTTCCCGTCTCGCTAATTTTCAGTTCTTCAACTTTTTAGTTTTTTTAAAAAAAATTGTAGCTTCTGAAGAAATTACCCTGAAATGATTTGATTCTTCTGGGAAATGGATTGCGCAGAACGCTCAATTTAGATTCATTCTCCTACAGCATAGAAACAGACCTTTCAGCCCATCTAGGCCGTGTCATTCCCTGATCGGCCCCATCCACCTGCCCCCATAACATGCTTTTTCATAACTCTTTCACCCATATACTCTAAATATAAATAACTGCACTAAATGCTGCAATTGAACCTGCACCTACCACTTCAGCTGGAAGGTGGTTCAATGCACCGTTCGGTTTGTGGTAGGAGTGCATGATATTAAAATGTGTGAGAACCCCAGCTGGGATCTCCGCTGACTTACCTATTCTGCAGTTAATAAAGTTCTAACCTTTTCAACCTACCCTTGTCATGATTTCCTTAAATACCAGCAACATGCGTGTAATTTCCCCTGGATTCTTTGACGATGATTCAGATCTTTCATTCAAGTAGCTCATTAGAAGTCCACACAGTTCTGCAAATGTGGATTCACAGTGTCTTCTACAGCTTTAGTGTTCTCATCTCAATCCTCTGACCATGCCTTGATTTATTAATTCTAAATTCCCGAAACACTCTTTACGACGCTATCGAACTCTGGTGCCACTTTCAGGGGATTTTGGATCTGTATTCCGATGTCAATTTATTTTTTCACACAGCGCAGAACTTTCCCATTCACTGTGTAAGTTATGTCCTGGTTTCCTCTGCCAAATTGCAACAGCCCACAGTTGTCCGCATTAAATGCCCTCTAGTTTTAACCAAACTTCCCAGCTGATCCAGAGCACTGAGCAACTTCGGTAGCGTTTCTTACTGTCTACTACATCCCCATCTGGATATAATCCACCAATTTGCTTGTCCAGTTTGGCACATTTCATCTTTAACCTAAATCATTAATATCAATACCAAGGAACCCGTCGTTTTCACAGCAACACCCCGCAGGCAACATGGCCCTATTCTGCCCAGAAAGACAAGCATCTGCAAGTATTCCCATGGCTTCTCCCCTTGTTTCATCCTGAATTCTAAGCAACTTAGCTTTTTGGACCATCCTTCCATGCAGAACATTACCAAACACCATGTTAACGTCAGTATAGCAAAGACCCCATATTCACTTCATCAAGCGTCTTGATAATTTGCTCAAAAATGTCCATAGTTCGATTAGATAGAGTCTGCCAGATTTACTTTCCCTTGTCAGCCCCTTTCTATCGAAATCATTCATATCCCATTTCTTGTGATCCCTTCCAATAACTTACTCTTGATGTCGTTTTCCCTTCTTATTTATCAAACCTTTCCAACACAGTTGAGAAACTTTAGCTCTCTTCTGGTCGACTGGCACATGATCTGTAGCTATGACCATTTTGTATGTCTCTGGCAGATTTCGCGCTGTTTCAACACTAGCGTCCCAAATGCTTCCAGGGAATATGCTGTCAGGCCCTGGAGATTTATCCATCCAAATTCACCTAAAGAGAGTAAGCACCTGTTCTGTAACGTTTCCTCATTTATTTCGTCTCAGTATTTGCCTCCCAAGTACATGCACACGCAGAGAAATAATTGAATATCTCCCCTATTTCTTTTGGCTCCATGCATACACGAGCAGGTTGACCTTCAGAAGATTGTTTGTACAGTTAATGGGGCAGTAAGAAAACAACAGGTTTTGTCAAATAAATAAACTGCCACCAAATAGTTTGTTATTTGTGGAAATTTGCTCATTACAGCTGTTGTTCATAATAACGATTTTAGGAATGAAAAGCTTAATGTATGTGGCGCATTTACTGTCCCTGGGCCTGTTCTCGAAGGGATGATGTGGACACGCTAGGAGGGGAGAACTCATTGAAACGTAATAAATACTGATAACTCCACAGAGTGGACGGATAAAGATATTTCTATCAGGTGAGGTCTCTTGGAACTGAGAGCAAAACCTTACAAATCACTGAATTGTATCTACAAACCTTCTCCTCCAATAGTCTATCTAGTGGTAGGGTCAGAAACTTGCCTGTATTGTCAACTGTATTTTTTCGTTATTCGAAGCTACAAGCATTTGTTAGAATTTTTAATAGCTTAACTAAGCAAAGAAGGAAATTTCATTAATATCACTACAATGCATTGTGTAATGTATTTTGTAAGTAACAGATAACCGACTTATGAAGCAAGCTGACCGTATTTAATGCCCAGCTTCAGCACTGCTGAAAGTGCTGCGGAGAAAGAGCTAACAACAGACTTACTGGATACTGGTATTTTGGTTTGAACATTACAATATTGCTGAGAGTTCAGTATTAATTGTGCTCATAAAGAAACTCAAAACATGTGAGCTTGAGACCGTTACTTCCTTTTCCTTTACTTCTGGTGGGCCTCTTCCTCAGTCGCCAGGGTAACAGGCCACCAGAACTTCAAGGAGGGTTGAAGATTTCATCACCCTGTGGTAACTGCGGAGACACAGTGGCCTCATGAACAAGTGTGGATTCCAGGATTATTTGAGCATTTACTGTATGGAATATATGACGCCTGTGTTGGAATGAAGAGATGAGTAACGAATGTTCGTGTTGCATCTTGCAACCAGCCAATATTTGTGGATCAGAAGAAAAGGCAAATCTGCTTTACTCTGCTTCCAGGAATATATTAACTATTTAATGTTTAGACACGTTGTTCCTGTTCCACTACAGGAATTTTGGCGGATACCTAAACTGGCTTAGCTCTCAAAGAACAATAAAATAATCAACAATTATGTTCAGTTTACCTGCGGAGACTAGCTGAAATGTATCCGCGTCCAGGTTATGACACAAGGCCCGGAATTCAACCCCGATCCCCGTCCAGACAAAAATTTTCTCTGGTTACTATTCCGTCATGGGTTGGTTCAGGAGTGTTAGATTTTGAACTGGGAACAGCTGAGACACTACAACGCATTACTGGGCAGTGAAGAGTTCTGTGCCATGGGTTATAATCCTGGGATGGGAAGTCAAGGAATATAGTACTGCAGTTGCAGTGTTTCGGCTTCGCCCGAGCTTATTGCTTCTAGTGATGGGACTGGCCGTTCCTCCTTCCGCAATGAGGCAAATGTTTCGGACAAATGGGCATGGATTGTGGGGAATTCTGTGTGAGACCTGGGGAAGATGAACGAATCTCTCGGCGTGCATTGGGACCCCGTGAGGTTGGGTCCAGGGATATCACACAGGTTTTCATCCATATATCATGGACCTGTCGATCAAGCTGCTCGGGCGTATGAAGTGATGAGTTACTATTTATGTTCTGTGCTCAGATGTTTGGTTTTGGAGTTCCTTTGTGAGCAAGGAAGAGAATAAACAATTTGTGGGAAATTGGAAGATTGGTAAAGTTGTAAAAATAAATAGATAACAACAAACTCATTAAGAAAGTAAAGGTGAAATACCAAAGAAAATGAACCAATGATATTATAAATGTTACTAAACGTTTCTTCGGATAAATAAAGTATAAAAGGGAGGCACGACTTGATATCAGAACGCTGGAAAACGACACTAGAGAGGTAGTAAAGGGGGGGGGGGCGGCAAGTAATGGCGGCCGAACTGAATATATATTTTACAGCAGTTTTCATAGAGGAAGACGCTAGTAGTATATTGGAAGTTCCGGATGTCAGGGGGAATGAAATGCGTGAAGTTACTATATCTAGATAGAAGTTTCTTGCAAAACTGAAAGGTCTGAATTTGGATATTTCACCTGGAATACATGGCGTCTACACCGGACTTCTAAAAGAGGTGGCTGAAGAGAACGTGAAACATTAATGACGTGTTTTTTTTTCCAAGAACAACTAGCTTCTGTAATAGTTTCAGAAGACATGAAAATTGCAAATGTCACTTTACGCTTCAGGAAAGGAATGGGGCAGAAGAGAACCCATATGCCAGATTGTCTGATCTCAGTATTTAGGAATATATAGGAGTCGATTAGGATATGGTCTCGGGGTACTTTGAGACACGTCAGAAAATTAACCGTAGTGTTGACTGACAAATCTGATGGAGTTCTTTGAAGAAATAACAAGCATGATAGACAAAGGAGAATCTGTTGTTGCTGGGTATTTGGATTTTCAGAAAATCTTCGTTACACTGCCACACATAAGGTTATTTAACAGGCTACGAGATCATGGTATTACAAGAAAGATTCGGACATAGATAAAGCAGAGATTGATTTGGAAATGGGAAAAGAGTGGGAATAAATGAAACTGGATTGTTCTCAATGACGAGTGAAATTCAACAGTGTTGGCACCGATTCTTTTACCTCATATGTTACTGATTTTGACCATAGAATTGATGGCTTTGTTGCAAAGTTCGCAGAGAGTATGGAGATGGGCTGAGGGGCATGTGGTTTTGAGGAATTCCAAAAGGTTACAGAAGGACATAGACCTATTAGGAAACTGAGCAAAGAAATGCAATACAGTGTCGATAAATGTAGACGAAATGAAAGAGTTAAGTTAATTTCTAGAGACAAAAGAAAACTGAGGTGTAAAGGGACTTGGGTGGTCCTTGTGCAGGATTACCTAGAGATTAATTTTTAGGTTGAGTCTGTGGTGTGGATGGAAAATGCGATGTTAGCACTCTTTTCAAGAGAAGTAGAATATAAAGCAAGGATGTAATGTTGAAACTTGATAAAGCACCGGTGAGGGCGCAGTTGGAGTGTTTTATGCAGTTTTGGATCTCTTACCTTCACAAGGAAAGTGATGGAACTGTAGAGGGTTCAGAGGTTGTTCACAAAAATTATTCCACGATTGAATAACTTATCATATGAAACACGTTTGACTGTTCCAGGCCAGTATTCACCAGAATTCAGATGAATGAGGGGTGACATTATTGAAACCTATCGCGTGGTGAAAAGCCTTGATAAAGTTGCTGTGGAGATGATGGTTCCTCTGGTGGGATAGTCTACGAGCAGATGACCCTACATCTGAATAGAGGAGCGCCGAATGAGAACGGGGTGGGCAGGAATATGTGGGGGTATTTCTTCCGCCACAAGCAGCAGTGGTGGCCAAATCCTTGTGTATATTTAAGACACAGGTTGATTCCTGATTGGTCAGGGCATGCCAGGATATGGTGAAAAGGCATAATATTGAGAATGAGAAGAGAATTGCATTAGCCATGATGATATTGCGGAGCTGGCTCAATGGGCCAAATGGCCGAATTCAGTTGCAATATCGTATGGACGAATGAAGATAGGACATACGTCAGAACATAGAATAGTACATCAGGGGAACACACTCTTTTTGAATCAGACCCGGAATCATTTTCCTTAATCTCTTTCCGAACCCACTCCATTTTTAACACATCTTTTCTCATGTTAGGGGCCCCAATCTGCTAAGAATACTGTAAGGGTACATCAGGACTTTATAAATTCTTAACAGTTCATCCATCCTTTTATTGAATTTAATTGAATTATCTTTATTGTCATTATACATAGGTACAATGAAACTCTGTTTGGCTTCCTCTCAGGCAATCGAACAAAGCGGTAGATAAAAACAAGACATTAATAGAAAAACAGTATTAAGTAGATAAGTAGCAGAAAATAAGTTGCATCAGCACCAGAATATCACAGTAATGCACAAAGTGCCGTTAGTGCAATTATTTGAGTCCTTGTGTGTGCATGTGTGTGCTCATAGTTTCAGCCATTGTTCTGTGGGAGTTGTGTGATGGAGGCCACAGCTCTGGCGCAGAAGCTGTTTCTCAGCCTATTTGTTCTGGCTTTTAGTGTCCTGAACCTTTTGCTGGACGGCAGCGGGTAAAACAGGGAGTGGCCGGGTGTGATTGGTGTCTCTGGTTATGCTGATTGCCTTCCTCCTGAGTCTGTTGAAATAGATGGTGTCCAGTCCTGGGAGCTTCATCCTGACAATTCGCTGGGCCGACTTCATCAGGCGATGCAGGTCTTGTCGCTCAGCGGCTGTGCAGCTGGCATACCAAACTGTGGCGCTGTTGGTCAGGATGGTTTCAATTGCGCTTCTCTAGAAGTTAAGCAAAAACTTTTGTGGGAGTTTGGCCTGTCTCAGCATTCTGAGGAAGAAGAGTTTTTGTTGTGCCTTTTTTTTTACAAGCAGCGAGGTGTTGGCTGTACATGTCAGCTGTTTTGACAAAATAACTCCAAGGAACTCCACACTTTCCACTACCTCTTCATGTATATGGAGGGAGTGTGTGCTCTGTCCTTTGATCTCCTGAAGTCAATGATCATCTCTTTTGTTTTAGAAGTGTTAAGGACCAGGTCGTTGTCCTTACACATCTCCGACAGATGATCCACCTCGAGCCAGTAGGCTGTTTCACCCTCGTCCGAGATCAGAACCACCACTGTGGTGTCGTCCGCAAATTTAATTATCGGGTTGGACGAGTAGATGGGGGTGCAGTCATGTGTGAAGAGTCATGTGTGTAGAACATAGGACCTGCAGGGTCCCTATTTTTGAGATGAGGGTGGTGGAGGGCTGTTGTAATTGTCTCCACTGTGGAGCGGTATGCCCGGTAGGCTAGTGGTGTTCGTCCAGACCAGGTGGGATTATAGCCTTAATTGTGAGAGCACAAGTCTCTCAAAACACTTCATGGGAATTGGTGTTAGCTTTGCAGGGCGATAGTCATTCAGGCACTTCAACGCTGATTTTTTTGGGCACTGGGATGATGGAGGACGTTTTAACGCATGTTATTTTATGTTGCTCTCCTCTTGAAATGAATGCAAAGATCGCATTTGCCTTTTTCACCGCTATCAAAGCCTCTATTTTAACCTGTAAGGAATATGCACAACTACTGCGAAGTCTCGTTGCGCCTTAGTTGATTTTTTTTTCTAATTTTGGGACTAGCCTATTCATTAACTCCGCACAAATCAAATGGGAAATCTGCTTATTGTTCTCATGTACTGAGGCGCAACGAAAATCCTGTTTAGTGAACCATCCAGACAGATCAATAGAACACAACAGAACATCGAGGCTTTATAAAGTAAAACAAGAGCAGAGTGTAACAAAACATAATGATTTTGGAGGAACTAAAGATCAAGTCACATTGTGAGGTCAAAGACCAACTTATCATGTTGGGGACCATTCAATTTGCTTATAACAGTAGAATGGAAGTCGTCCTTGAGTCCGGTGGTTTGTGTTTTCAATTTGTTTCTTTTTATCTTTCCCCACATGGAAGGGAGAATGTCCAGGACTGGAAGGTCATTGTGACTGTTTTACTGATGCAGCAAGAAGTACAGGCACAGTCCATGGTGTGCAGATGGTTTTCGTGATGTCCTCAGCTGTCCATAGCTCTCTGTAGTTCCTTGCAGTTATGAGTAAAGCAGGAGTCGTAGGAGCACATAACGTATCCTGTTGGGATACTCTGTCCGGTAGGTTGATGAAATTTGGTAAGGGACAAAGGTCTCATGCCAAAGTTCCTATTGTCTGTTCTATCCCTGCCATTTTAGAATATTTTCATGCAATAGAAAGTATTATTAATTATTTATCTGGCTATTGCTGGAGGACTATCTTTGTTTGTCATTGATCCCTTCTCCCACCTGTTCCGATCAGCTTACTTTTAGCCGATTTTGTTCAAAAATCTTCCAGTTTGTATTCCGTCCCATCAATGATATGTATAACACATGCTGTTGAACATCTCTCCAACATGTATTCCAACACCACAGTGATATATATCAACCATCTTTTACAAACTATCTTCAGTCTATATCCTACCGCCTTAATGACATATATCAACTATCTTGTTCAAACTTTGCCTATCCTGTAAGCCACCAGCTAATTGATTAATATTACAAGTCTCTCTTTAATTGTGAAGTAGCGTTTTACACCTCTTCTCGCAATGAGTCATCAAGAACTCCGTTGTTGTTAGCTAGAACTACAAGCGTGATAACACAGCAAGCAAGGTAAACCATCGATTACAATATTTGCATCACATTTGCAAATTACTGCAGAGTTAATTCTGTTGTAATGAAACGCATAGAATATAACGAGAAGTTTGTTTTTTCCCCTTCCGTTTATTTTCAGTTCTTTATCTTTTGATTGTGCCATGCATTTGTAGCTGCTTAATACAGCTAACTCTGGTGCCACTTGGAAGGACTGTGGATCTGTATTCTATGTCAGTTTATTTTGTCACGGACCTCAGACACTCGGCTTTCACTATGTCAGTAGTACCCTGGTTTCTCTTGCCGAATTGCAACAGCCGCTGTAGTTTGCATTAGGTTCCTTCAGCTATTTTGTAACCTAACTTCCCAGCTGATCCAGAGCACAATGCAACTTGGAAGGCTTTCTCACTGCCTACTGCATACCCATCACGGTATAATCCACAGATTTGCTGCTCCAGTTTGCCACATTTTCATTTGTTATCTAAATCATTGATATCAATACTAAGCACCGAGTCGCTGTCCCTGCAGCACCCCGCCAGTCTCATGCCTCCATTCGGAGACCAACCATCTGCAAGCACTCTCCGCTTCTCTACTTGCTTCACCCTGAATTCTGAGAACCATTCCCTTTTGTACCAGCCTCCCATACAGAAGCTAGTCAAACACCTTTTAAACCTCATTCACTTTATGAAAATTGTTGATAACTTCCACAAAAATCTCAATAATTTATTTAGACCTAACCTGCCAGATTGACTATCTCTCATCGAGCCTAGTCTTTCGAAATCCTATTAATTCGGTTTCTTAAAATACCTTCGAAGTACATACCCAAGATTGATGTCAGGATCACGTGCCGATAGTATTCTTTCTTATTTTTGGAGCCTTTATAGACAATAAACAATAGGTGCAGAAGTAGACCATTCGGCCCCTCGAGTCTGCACCGCCATTCTGAGATCATGGCTGATCATTCACTATCAATACCCAGTCCCTGCCTTGTCCCCATATCCCTTGATTCCCCTATCCATCAGATATCTATCTAGCTCCTTCTTGAAAGCATCCAGATAATTGGCCTCCACCGTCTTCCGAGGCAGTGCATTCCACACCTCCACAACTCTCTGGGAGAAGAAGTTTTTCCTCAACTCTGTTTTAAATAACTCACCTCTTATTCTCAATCCATGCCCTCTGGTACTGGACTCTCCCAACATCTGGAACATATTTCCTGCCTCAATCCTATCAAATCCTTTAATTATCTTAAACGTTTCAATCAGATCCCCTCTCAATCTCCTCAATTCCAGCGTGTACAAGCCCAATCTCTCCAATCCCTCTGCGTAAGGCAGCCCTGCCATCCCAGGAATCAACCTAGTGAATCTACGCTGCACTTCCTCAATTGCCAGAATGTCCTTCCTTAAACCTGGAGACCAAAACTGTACACAATATTCCAGGTGTGGTCTCACCAGGGCCCTGTACAAATGCAAAAGGACATCCTTGCTCTTGTACTCAATTCCCTTTGTAATAAAGGCCAACATTCCATTTGCCCTCTTCACTGCCTGTTGCACTTGCTCATCCACCTTCATTGACTGATGAACTAGGACTCCTAGGTCTCTTTGCATTTCTCCCTTACCTAACTCGACACCGTTCAGACAATACTCTGCCCTCTTGTTCCTGCTTCCAAAGTGGATAACTTCATATTTATGCACATTGAATGACATCTGCCAAGTATCTGCCCACTCACCCAGCCTATCCAAGTCTCCCTGTATTCTCCTAACATCCTCTTCGCATGTCACACTGCCACCCAGTTTAGTATCGTCAGCAAACTTGCTGATATAGTTTTCAATGCCCTCATCTAAATCGTTGACAGAAATCGTAAAGAGCTGTGGTCCCAATACAGAGCCCTGTGGTACCCCACTAGTCACCTCCAGCCAGTCCGAGAAACACCCATTCACTGCTACCCTTTGCTTTCTATCTGCCAACCAGTTTTCTATCCATGTTGAAACCCTGCCCCCAATGCCATGAGCTCTGATTTTACACACCAATCTCCTATGTGGCACCTTATCGAATGCCTTCTGAAAATCTAGGTACACTACATCCACTGGCTTACCCTCGTCTAACATCCTTGTTACACCCTCAAAAAACTCCAACAGATTAGTCAAGCATGATTTGCCCTTGGTAAATCCATGCTGGCTCGGCCTAATCCTATTACTGCCATCAAGATGTGCCACTATTTCGTCCTTAATAATGGACTCAAGCATCTTCACCACGACTGACGTTAGGCTAACAGGGCGATAGTTCTCCGTTTTCTCCTTCCCTCCCTTCTTGAAAAGTGGGATAACATTAGCCACTCTCCAATCTTCAGGAACTGATCCTGAATCTAAGGAACATTGGAAAATGATTACAAATGCATCCGCAATTTCCTGAGCCACCTCTTTTAGAACCTTCGGATGCAGACCATCTGGACCCGGGGATTTATTAGCCTTCAGTCCTATCAGTCTACTCATCACAGTTTCTTTCCTAATGTCAATCTGTTTCATTTCCTCTGATATCTTATGACCCTGGCCCATCCATACATCCATCCTTTCTAACACATATAAGCAAAAGTACCTGTCCTCTCATCCTCTGGCAACTCACCCGTAGCTATGCGCATATAATATGTCTCTGCCAGTCTCGAGCAGTTTCTGCACTGGCCTCCGACAGGGTCCGGGGAAACACTTCGTCAGGCGCTGGGGATTTATCCATTCCAATTCAGCAAACGGCTGTTCTATAATCTACAATCCATAACAAGTCTAACTTTTCCCGATTTCAATGTTCTCTGCATCTGTCTTCCGATTAGATAAAGGGAAAGAAAAATAATTGAAGATCTACCCGGTCCCTTTCGGTTCCTTGCCTGGATGATTACCCTATTCTTCGGGAGATCTTTTTGTCGGATAATTGTGAGCTAAGGAACAATCAAGTTTGCTCTATAAATTATCCTGCCACCAAATTGTCTCGTTTTCATGGAAATGTGTTCATTACAATTGTTGTTTACAAGGATCACAAGGGTGATTCTGGAATGAAAAGCTGATGTATGAAGGGCATTGTTTGTCTCTGGGCCTGTTCTCAGTGGAGGGGTGGTGACAGGAACTTCAATGTAATCCTGTTGTCTGGATAGAGTGGATGAATATTAACAAGATGTTTTCAATAATCGTGGATTCTAGTAACTGAGGTTACAATCTCAATCCATTCAATTGTATTTGGGGATCTTCCCTTCTCTCATTCTCTCCCGTAGCTGGATTTGAATTGCACCTGTTCAAATGCCTGGGGTTCATCTTAGTTATACGCTATTTGTAGACACACAAATATGATGGAATTTTTAACCACTTAACTGAACAAAGAAGAAAACTTCATGAATATCACCAAAATGTATTGCCTGATGTCCAGAGTTGTAAATATCCCGAGTTGAAATTTGGAGCGGACCGGCTGCATACAACAATGTCTTTTGATTTTGGACCAGCTTCTGCACGGCTGAAAGTTCTGTAGAGATGAAACTGCCTACTACAAAATGGCTGAGTGTTCAGTATTCATCTTTGTCATAATGAAACATGGGACGTTAAGTCTGTTAAATCCTATTTCAGTTAATTCTGCTGAGCCACTTCCTCCATCACCAGGGTAACAGATCACCAGAGCTGCAAAGAGTGTTGAACATGTTTATCGCTCTCTGTTCACTGCCCCTTAGCGGATAAGTTGCCTGTGTTGGAATGAAGAGACGACTGATTAGGGATTGCATTTATGCAAATCTGTTCAGCATGTCGCAATCAGTCAATATTTCTACATCAATGTTTTAAAATTTTCGTCTACTGAGATTCACGTGATTTGTGATTCACATGAAATTCCGAGGCCAATTGCGTTACTGCAGATCCCACTCAACAATAAGATAATGAACAAATGTGTTCAATTTAGCTGCTGGAGACATGTTAGGATGTATACCCACCCGCTGATGACCCACGGCCCGGGATTCCCGCTCAGTCAAAGCACTTTCATGTTCCAGTTCTACTGTGGGATGGAGAGGTTTGTTAGTTTCCGAACTTAGATTAGCGGAGACACTGCAACATATTACCAAAAAGACAGAGTCCCGGAAGAGCTGAGGTTTGGGCTATAATCCCGGGTTGGAGACTCCAGGAATATTGAACTCACATTGTTAGGGCTTCATTTTAGGTTTGTTCTACTGCAGATGGGACTGAACGTTCCTCCTTCTGCAGAAGTCTCTGTTCAGGTGGCTGGATATCGGTTATTGCGAAATCATTGACTGCACCACCCAGTGTGAGACTTGGTGACGATGTGCCGGAGGGTCCGACTGGCCTGCTCCTGTTCCTGTTGAAGGAATAACCAGACCCTCGCTGGGTCTGCAGGATATCCCAGTGGATGTTGTAAGGACCGGTATTGGAGCCTAGTTGTTCCCAAACTGTGTCAACAATGTGGGATGTGCTGCTAAGGTTTCATAAGGCACTAGTGAGTCCTCACCTTGAATACTGTGAACAGTTTTGGGCTACTTATCTAAGACAAGATGCGCTGGGAATTGTGACGGTTCAGAGAGTGTTCACAGGGATGAATCCGGGAATGAAAGGTTTATCATTGGAGGAACGTTTGATGGCTCTGGGTTTGTCTTCACTTTAATTCAGAGGGATGAGGGGTATCTGATAGAAACGTTTCTAATGTTGAGAAACCTAGACAGAGTATATGTGGAAAGGATCTTTCCCTTGCTAGGAAAGTCTGGGATAAAAGTTCACAGCCTCACGATAGAGGGACGTTCATTTATAACATAGATGGGGAGAAATGTCTTTATCCAAGTGGGATGAATTTTTGGAATTTGTCACCACAAGCAGCTATGGAGGCCATCTTGTTCAACCACTCTCCAGCCTGTACCCCACCACCTCAATGATATATCTCAACCATCTTGTTGAACGTCGTTTCAACCTCTATCCCCCAATGATTATACATGAACAGTCTTTCTTCTACCGTTTTTTTTTTGTTTTCATTGTGATGTATTTAGCCTCACTGAGTTTGTTCCGTAATCTGTTTCTGTCACCTGGAACTAGCGCAGGATTTATTGAATGCAGCATGAGGTAGAGTAGAGACAGCAATTGCAGTTTAGTTTCAAAGTTACAAAATGGCAAAGTGTTAATCTTTGTCACACGGTTCACAGCATTTCATGTCGAGTCTGTCATTTCCTTTTTCGTCATTTTTGCAGAGCCAGTTTCCCTGTTGCCAGATAACAGTCTACAGGGTCTGCTGGGAGGGGTGCACAACTTTTCGCTCTCTGGTCTCATTTAACAATAAGATAATGACAGTTTAGCTGATGGAGATGATGTGAACCGTATTCCGCCTGCTGGTGCCCCGCGCCCAGGTTCTCCAGCCGGGTATCTGTCCCTCAGAGGATCATCAGGATCCCGTTCTGCCACAGGTTGATGTGGGTCTATTAGTTTTTCAACTCTAAATGGCCAATCACGGCAGCTTATTACCGGCAGCAAGGAGTCCTGGGAGAGATAGTATTTGGGCTTCTATCCTGCTACGTAAACTCCAGGCATATTTGGGATTTTACCCAGGTCAGTACTTCTACAGATGGAGCTGGATGTTCCTCCTTCCACAACGAGTCAGCAATCTCGGGCCGCTGGACTTTGGTCTTTGGGAAATTCCTAATTGCACCACACACTGTGAGATGTTGGGATGCTGTGCGAGGATTCCGGGATCGGTAAGTGCAGGTTCAGCTGTGTGACCCAGTGAGTTTGGGTCCTGGGATATCAGTTTTTCACACAGGTAAAATGAGATCAAGCTGTCCGAGTTTACGAGGTATTGAGTGGGCATTTCTGTTCTGGGCTATGATATTTTCTTTTCCCGGAGCTCCTTTGGAAGCAATGACTGCTAATCCGAGAAAAGAGTGGGTTACTATCCCATCCTTCAGGGAGAGGTGGACGTTAAATGCTTGCAACAGTAGAATTGGATCTAGGGGAATCAGCGTTCAAACCGTGTTTGAAAATTCCTCGTCTCTGTCACCCGTCTGTCAGGCAATTGTTCTTGACCTGTGCTCAATGGATTCCTGTGGGACCCTGGGTCTTACCATTACTGAAAGATTATTTTTTCGTATCAAATATCAGGTTTTGTGATATATGAGGGCCAACTACAGATTTATTCACTGAGTTCATTATATCTGTCTTCAAAGTTTAAATTTCAGTGTGCCTTCATCTTTCACTTAAGATGGGGAACAGCAACCAGTGAACCAGCCCGAGAACTGAAAGCACCAACTGGACAGTGCCCTTCTGACTCAGAATTCACATTGAACAGTCAGCAGGAATGTTGGTGTGTCTCAGTTAAGCGAACACTGGTCCTTTAGACATTACATTTCTGTACAAAGGGATGTAGGAAATAGTTGGAGTGAGAACGAATGTGTCCAGAAGTAGCAGTCATGCCTCTGTCAGACCCATTTGACTTCAATCATTGGTAATGTCCTTAATAATCACATTGTGTCTGGTAATGTGTTGTCAGCAGCCCAGTTCTTTAAAGCCAACCATATTCCCTCTTCTTTGATCGCTTCAAGGTCTTGATGTCATGGTGCGGTACGTGAAATCCGCATTCCGGTTCGCGGTCCGGACCATACTCCTTATTCCAGATTTTCAGGGTTTTCCCAGTCTCTGTTGAGGCAGCTGATTCTTGTTTGTGCGGGCTTCATAAATAGCTTCAGGATTCAGCCTCTGGCTGCTGGATTGTTCCTGTCCGAACCCCCTGTCTGTATCCCTTCCGTTCACCTTCCTGCCTGGAGACTCACCTTGCCTCGCCTCGCCTGTGTCTGGAACCTTGCCTCGCCTCGCCTGTGTCTGGAACCTTGCCTTGCCTCGCCTCGCCTGTGTCTGGAACCTTACCTCGCCTTGCCTGTGTCTGCAGCCTCGCCCTGTCTTGCCGTTACCAAGCGTTGGGAACTGCCTCTCCATGTCCACTCCTTTGCTAGGTAGGTCCGTTCGTTTTGCCGTTAACTAGCGTTGGGAACTGTCTCGTCGTGTTTAGTGTTCTGTTTAATGAGTCCCGGCCCTACGTCCTGTATCCAAGGAGGCGTCCCGGCTCTGTGTTCTGTGTTATGGGTCCTGGCCCTACGTCCTGTACCCAAGGATAGGTCCCGGCTCGATGTTCCTTGTCCCTGTCTGGCCGTAGGCTGTGTGTCCTCGTCATGTCCACGTGTCTCGCTCAGCACAGGAGTACGTTGCCCAGCCCTGTGCTGGAGTTTCCTTCTCCAGGAGTCTCACATCCAGTCCTGTTGCGTGTCCTCGTCCTGTAGCCTCGTCATGTCCTCGCCGGGTGCTGGAGTCCGAGCCCGAGTCAAAACCCAGATTCTGGGACTCTGTCCAGTCTCTGGCTCGGAGTCCAAGCCCAGACTCCTAATTCCCAGTTCCATGGCCTGGTTCCCTATCCTAGTCAGGTCCTAGCACAGGTCCGGAGTCCTTGTCTAGTCCAGGGTCTTTGTCATGTCCTACGTCCAGTCTTCCCCACTTTCCTTGCATCCTTCTCACGCCCAGTCCTGTTCCTGGTAGTTCAGTGTCTGTGTCTTGCATTTATGTCCACTTGCATTTGGGACCACCCCCGGTATGACACTTGCATCATCTGAAGTAGCTTGTTTGTCTGTGCTCCGTCATGATCATCTCAAAATGCGTTGACAGTATCCTCCAAATGTCCTAACACCACCTTTCCTTTATTCCTAAGTAACAATTGCCAACAAATGAATCACATTTACATGTACTTTTTTGGTCATTACATTGTCAAAATGGTCATTGTTGAGTTTCTTCTCGGCAGGGAGGCTGGTGAATAGTGGTCTGCCTCAAAGGCTACAAGTTAGGACCTTTGATATTTGTTATTTCAATTCGAATGCACAAGGCTAGCCGAGTAATTTCGCGGATGAGACAAGATTGGTATATGGTATTCATATTGAAGATTATCGTAGCTTATAGTGGATCTAAATGGACACAAAAGTGGTAAATGGATTGCAGAACCAACACGATCAGCAATCGTTTCATGCAGAAGTTAGTGATTATGTGGAGGGAACTCCCAGAGGAAGTGGGTGAGACACAATTGTATAAAGTGGATGGTACAATCGTATAATTCCAGAAGCTGTGGTGGAGTGAAGAGGCCTGGAGAGAAATGGGCCCATCACAGGAAATTGGGACCATGTCGTGGGCACTGAGATTTGGGATCAGTATGTGCTCTGTTATCCTGTGATTCTGTCAGCATATTTTGCCCGCTATCACAGGGCAGGCATACAGATATGGTGTGGAAGTTGATGTTAATGGAGATTGTTTTGTACCTAAACAAACTGTTGCTCTTATACAAGGGATGTAGATATTATATCTACAAAGTAATCGGACTCTCTGACTTACTTTCTGCTCGTAGTTCTGTGTGTAATTCAGATCATCACCAGCAGGTGGTGCTTTCCTGCACCGGGAGCAAAGCGGAAACAAGAAGACGTCAATCAATACTCGTCAGACGGAATCAGAATGGACAGAGGTATGATCACTTGGATCATCGTAATAACTTCTGTTGCGTTTGTGCACAAGAGTACAGATGAAGAAATTTACACAGACGCTAACAGGGCGCAGAAAATTTTCATCAAGCAGTGTCATTGATCCCAGTGTTAAAGTGGCTCTGAGTAATGGGCCAATCCAGCAGTTCCAATGACGGGACATGACACCAGTAATGGTCGAAACACTCCACTCACCGTGCAAAACCTCACATGAGTGAAAACAGCAGAAGGTCCTGATTCAGGTGACTGTGAGTAAAACAGTGAGTGGAATGCAATAGCAGTCTTGTGGATTGTGTAATTATCCAGGGCCAGGCCCTTGTGTGTAAGACAACTCCAACTTTCATTTATAAAAATCAGAACTAGATGATGGGAGCATATCTGTGATTTCAGAGATTGTGTGATAACACAACAGTTCAGGTCTTGGAAGGGCAGCTATCAACTCCCCCCTTGTTTTTTAGGCTGATGCGCAAAGTAGATGAGAGGAGTTTGCGAAATCTGTTTTCTGTAGCACTGCCGAAAATATTACTAGTGTTGGGAATGGCTGAGGATCAGGAGAGAGCTCATTGTAGATAAACTTGTGTTCTACTTCGGTATTTCATGCCCCAATGAATGTCTGTGCTGTGGACAAATATTGGGATGAACTGCCAACTGAATTTAAATTCCCATGATCTCTGATGAGAAACCCAGCATAACCAATGACCAACTGTCTCTGTCTCCGATATGCATTGTCATTGTGCACGACTCTGTGCTTCCAGGTGGATTAAAACCGAGATTACAGCCTGGAAGCAGACCTTTCAGACCAACTGATTCATGCTGATCTAAATGTCTCAGTTTGCCCCATTTCCCTGCAATTTTTAACATATTTCCATTCTATCCTTTTTTTTCTCCTGCCCACATATTCTCAATTTCGCAATGTTATTTGTGCTTTCAGCCTCCTCTGGCCGCACGCAATTTATGTCCATTACCCAACCCATGAAGAAATGCCCCTTCTGTGCCTTTTAAGTTTCTGTCCTCGGTTCTTAGGCTCTTATAACCTAGGCAAAAGCCTGTGATCATCTATCCAATCTACACTCGTGATTATTTTATGTAGGTGCGTAAGATCACCTTCAAGCTGCCATGCTCCAGAGCTAACTGTCCCAACCTATCCATATAACACAAAACCCAACACTCCCGTCCTGTAACATACTTGATAATCTCCTTTACGTTCACATCTTTCCTTTAATTTTAGCAACTAGAACTGCACGCAGAATTCTCTAAGTGAGACTTTGCCAATGATTTGCATGAAAATCATCATCCAGGGGACGGAATGGGACACAGGGGACCGGGAATCATAGGCTTGAAGGATAAGGTCAGTCTGTAACCTAGGGGACTGGACATTGTTCGTCTCAAGGCAATAGTCAGTCTGTAACCCAGGAGACAAGACAGTGAGTAACAAAATAAACGAGGAACGAGTGATTTAGAGGTTCGGACCATGAGTAATCCAGTGGCTTGTCTGTGAGTGATACAGGTGGCTGGACAGTTTGTGGTCTAGGGAGATGTATGTTTGTGGAAAGTTATCCCAGCGATAATTCCCGGTAACAGCTGATGCCCTTCCATCAATAACCGCTGGTTTTCAGTGTGTTCAACAAATGCGTAGTCGATTATCAGTATTGCTGTGTCTATACAGTTCTTTTTTTCTGGGAATGGATGTGTCCAGACACTGGCTTATCGTGATGGTCATCTGGCAGGAAGTGTGGTTCACATTCATCAGCACAGTCCCATTCCCAATCTGGTTAGCCGGAGTCTCGGCTCCATTGTAGACACCCATTGAGGATCCTTGTTCGAGTTCTAATCACTCTAAAACTGCTATTCATTATTTATTTCAGGTGAGAAATTAAATCGTGTACAGAAAGTACTCCATAGGTTTTTACCAGGCAACACGTTGAGGGAAGGCGATCAGGACATGGGAAGCAAAGTACCAAAGCAGGTTCCGTTTCGGAGCAATGTCCCAATGGATGCGGTCCGGCCGCAGAGGAGGTGGCGCAAAGTCAGCCCAGAGACAGTGGCGTCAGAGAAAGCGATCAGGACCCTGGAGCCGGCACAAGTGAGGCGACTGCGTGTCAGCTCGGTAGCTCATTAAACATGGAATTGTCAAGTCCCCAACAAGGAGCTGGTGAGTGAAATATGAGAGTGATTTGTTCGCAGAATGAGAAGGAAGCGGGTAAATGTGATTGCTTGCTGGATGGTTGGTCAGTGAGGGGAATTGTGTGGGTGTAGTGAGGCACCCGTTGCCCCACTTCAGGAAATGTATTGCCTGCTCTGATGATTTCCAGGATGTGCATTAGGGGAAAATACAGCTATTTGGATAAGGGAGTATGAGTTATGAGAAATGTATTTGCCAGGATGTAGAGAGTATCTCTGGGAAGCGACTATCATTGACTATTTATTGCCCATCTCATACAGAGATTGGTGATGATGTGGATGGAACTGCCAGAGGAAGTGGATGAAGCAGGAACAATTGTGTAAAGCAGCTGGGAGGTGAAGATGGAATGAAGAGGCCAGGAGGGAAATGGGCCGAACTACATATACCTGTCTGGACACGCCTCCTGCTGACTGCTCCTGTGGCTCCTCCCACAGACCCCTGTATAAAGGCGATCAAGGTTTGAGCCCGGCCTCTCAGTCTCCAGGATGTAGTATGGTGGTCACTCACTGCTTGTTCCTTCTTCCAGTCAATAAAAGCCGATATCTCGCAAAAAAAAAGTCTCAGAGTGAGTTATTGATGGTGCATCACACAGGAAATTAGGACCATCTCTGTGGGCACTGCGGTGGGCATTGTCTCATTGGGCTGAAGGTGTCTGCGTTTGTGCTCTGTTGCTCTGTGACTCTATCAGGGGGATGCGCCAGATATCACTGGATAGACATACAGACATGACGCGGGAGTTGATGTTAACAGTGAATATTTGGTCGCAAAGCAAACTGCTGCTCTGATGCAGAGGATGGCGGTACTGTCACATTTGCAAAGTAATCCTGATCTCTCTAAATTACTTCTTGTTTTGTGTAATTCGGTTCAGGGTATCACCAGGAGGTGGAGCTGTCCTGCACCGCGACCAAAGTCCAAACAAGACGACGACAATGAACAGTCGTCAGTCAGAATCAGAATGGCTACGGTATGTTCACTGGAAACTTTATAATTAACCTCCTGCCCTGTTGGTGCACAATAGTTCAGATGAAGAAACTTACACAGGCGCTAACAGGGCAGAGGAAAATTTCATCAAGCAGTATCAATGATCGCACTGGTAAAGCGGCTTTGTGTAATCGATCAATCCAACAGTTCCAGCGCAGGGACCTGACACCAGTAATGGTCGAATGACTCCGCTCACCAGGCAAACCTTCACCTGAGTGCGAGGAGCCGGAGACCCTGAATCAGCAGCTTGAGAGTGAAACACAAACAGGAATGTGACAGAGGTGCTGTTTGTTATGCAAAAGTCCAGGTTCAAAGTTTGTTTAGAGGTGAAAGAAATCTCCAACTTTCATTTGTAAATCTCAGAGACAGGTGATAAGAGCATTTCTGGGATTTCAGAGATTGTGTAATAATACAACATTTCAGGTTCTGGCAGGGCAGCTATGAACTCCTTCCTCAATGCGCAAAGTAGATGAGGGGAATTCTCCGAACTCTGTTTTCTGTAACCGAGCCGAGAACATTGTCAGCTTTGGAAATGGCTGAGGATCAGGAGACACTACATTTTAGATAAATTTATGGTCTGCTTTCGGTGCATCACTGTCTGATATGGAGTGGCTACTGCACAGGACAGAGAGAAGCTCCAGATGATTGTAAATCTAGTCAGCAACATCCTGTGTACTAGCTTACAAAGTACTCAGGACATCTTGAGGAAGCGGGGTCTCAGAAAGGCAGCGTCCATTATTAAGGACCTACAGCACCCAAAACATGCACTTTTCTCAATGTTACCAGGTAACAGTGGAAGGAGATACAGAAGCCCGAAGGCACACACTCAGCGATTCAGGAACAGATTCGTCCCCTCTGCCATCCGATTCCTAAATGGACATTGAATCTTTGGACACTACCTTACTTTTTCAAAATATACAGTCTTTCAGGTTTTGCACGTTTTTACCATATAACCATATAAGAATTACAGAACGAAAAGAGGCCATCTCGGCCCTCCCAGTCCGTGCCGAACGCTTACTCTCACCTAGTTCCACTTACCTGTACTCATCCCATCACCCTCCATTCCTTGCTTGTCCATATACCTATCTTTTTTTCTTTTTAAATGACAAAATCGGAGCTACCTCAACCACTTCTACTAGAAGCTCTTTCCACACAGTTACAACTGTCTGTGTAAAGAAGTTCCCCTCGTGTTACCCCTAAACTTTTGCCCCTTAGCTCTCAACTCGGGGGGTGGAGTTTCAAGATGGCGACGTAAACATCTGCCTTTTAGGCGCTCTTCACTTTTCTAACTATAATCACCCTTTAATCAAATGAGTTGATATTTTCGATTGACTTTTTTTTCCCTAAAACTATATTTGATCTAACTTTGCCGAACTTAAAATAGCTACAAGTAAGAAATCGTCTAAGGAGCCTTTATCTATCGATGCAATTTCTAATCTTCTGGACGCTAAATTTGCAAGTTTGGAAAGCAAGTTGGAAAGTAAAATGGCAAGTTTGGAAGATAACCTGGAAAGTAAAATGGCAAGTTTGGAAAACAAGCTTACCACGAAAATGTCTGAACTTGAAGGAGCTGTTAAATCGCTTGATACTAAGTTTCAGTCGCAGGCAACGGATATTCAGCGGCATGAAGATAAGTTGGAGACTCTTGAAAAATTAATTGTTGAAAAAGCATGTACACTTGAGGAGTTGGATAAGAAGGTACAATCGACTCTTAAAGCTGTAAATCAGCATAAGTTTAAAATTACTGATCTCGAAAATCGATCTCGCAGACAGAATTTGCGAATTATCGGGTTTTCCGAAAAAGTTGAGTCCGGTGATTTAACTGAATTTTTCTCTAAATTACTGTGGGAAATTTTCGGTGATGAAGGTTTGCAAGCTAAACCTGTTATTGACCGTGCTCACAGAGTTGCGAGGTTTTCGTCTATGACTGATAAACCACGAGCGGTGATTGTTCGCCTTCATTATCCTCGTGAGAAAGAGCTTTTAATTCGATTAGCTCGTAAAAAAGGTATGATTTCTTACAATAACTTCAAATTTCGAATTGTTGAGGATTATTGTTATGAGGTTATGAGAGCCAGAATCGCTTTTAAACCAGTGATGGCAGAGATTTATTCGATTGGACTTAAACAAGTTTTAATGTATCCAGCGAAGCTTAGAATTACGCTGTGCGACAACAGTCAGCAAATTTTTAACACTCCGGAAGAAGCGAAGAAATTTGTTGAAGAATTTCGATCTTCTACTGCATCTTGAACTATGTGTTATGTGGAAGATTTTTCGGAGAGAGGATATCTTTCTATTTTAAGTTTTAACCTATGAAGCTGGGTTATAACTTCTTATTTTGATCTATGGGTCTGTTTTTGTTTACTATCATCATTGTTTATAGATGTTCTTTTTAATTTTTATAATATCTTTTTGTTTCTCTTTCTGTTTTGGTTATATACGTTTATATTTTGCAATAATGATTTACTTTTTTTTAAGATGACGTTTCTTTTTCCCGTAAGATTCTGTTTTTTGTAAGCATTTATTTGTTTGCCTGTACTCAGATATGGGACGAATGTTTTGGATTTTTGGTTTTTTTAATATATATTGTACTGTTTATTATATCCCTTTTTTTAAATCTTATTTTGTCTTTTAACAGATTGCTGAACTCACATTTGTATTTAGTAATATGGCTTTTTCAAAATGGCGTTTCTTCTTCCCATAAGTCTTTGCTTTTAAAACGTCATCTTGTATTTGAACACGGGATTTTTTTTAAAGGTATATTACACTTTTAAATTCTGATGTTTATACTTTTTTATTAATGATTGTTTGTTTTATTATATTAGTTTTCTTTTATTCTGATTGATATATTTTTTTTTTTGCAACTCTATATCTTAATTTGGGTGTTATATAGTTTTCTTTTAATCTTTTTATAGAGCTGCCATCTTGAAATGGGGGTAATATTAGTAGATTATGCGCCTGCCGCTTGGCTTTTTTTCGAAGGGTGGGGGGAGGGGGTAGGGATCTTTTTTCACGCTTTTGCTCTTTATTTTTTTGCTTTTAGTTTATGGGCCGACTTTAAATTATTAATATTGTTGAGGTGTCATGTTCTCCGGTTGCTCCTGAATCAATTTTCCTCCTTCCTGAATTGTGGGTTATGTGTCTTTCTAACCTTTTATGATACATACAACTAATATTAGTATGATGGATAAATCTGTTAACTTTATCTCCTGGAATACTAATGGTTTAAATCATCCGATTAAACGTAAAAAAATATTTAAAGTATTCCATAGACTGAATGCTAATATTATCTTTGCACAGGAGACCCATATCAGGAGGGAGGATAATCAACATTTTTTTAGGTTCTGGAAGGGTCAACAATTTCACTCGAATTGTACCGCTAAAATTAGGGGTGTGTCTATTTTTATAGACCCCTCAATATCGTTTACACATCATGAAATTATTTCTGACCCACAGGGTAGATTTTTGTTGATAACTGGCTTACTTTTCCATCGGAAAGTTGTTCTAGTTAATATTTATGCTCCAAACTTTGACTGCCCTGAATTTTTTAAACGTTTATTTACTTCCCTTCCTAATCTAAATGAATATATGTTGATAATGGGTGGAGATTTTAATTGTTGTTTGAATCCTTCGATGGATAGATCTAAACCTATTCGTACTCTTCCGAACAGATCAGCCCTACTTATTAATTCCTTTATTGTTGACTCGGGAATTACAGAAATATGGCGGTTTTTGAACCCTAAAGATAAAGAATTTTCATTTTTTTCACATGTATATCATAGCTATTCTAGAATTGACTATTTTCTTATTGATCATCGGTTATTAACGTATGTTATTGATTGTAAATATGATTCTATTACTATTTCGGATCATGCACCTTTGAAGTTATCTATTAAGATTTCGGACTATTCCAATAATATCAGATCTTGGAGGCTTAACGCTACTTTGCTTCAAGACCCAGGATTTATCACCTATATAAAACAGCAAATTGACTTGTTCTTCTCAACAAACTGTACTGAAGAAATCGACAGAGGAATACTTTGGGACTCTTTTAAGGCTTTTATTCGTGGACAAATTATCTCATATTCTGCTGGTAAAAGAAAACAAAGATATTTAGATATTGCTTTATTAGTGGATAAAATCAAGGAAATTGATAAGATTTATTCCGTGACTCCTACCAAAGACCTTTATAAGAAGAGAGTTGAGCTTCAAATGGAATATAGTTTACTATTATCTTCTTCAATTGAAAATCAATTAATTAGGACCAGGGCTCAATTCTATATTCACAGTGATCGTACTGGTAAACTGTTAGCTAATCAATTAAAAGCTATCTCGACTAAGCGACAAATTATTAAAATTCGCAAACAAGACGGTAATTTAACTACTGATCATAAAGAAATTAATAATACCTTTCAAGATTTTTATAAATCTTTATATCAATCAGAATTTGATGGTGACCAGTCCATGATAGATAATTTTTTTAACAATTTGAATATTCCTAAACTGATTGATGAAGACCATAGCCTGTTAGATGCTCCTATTTCTATGGTGGAAATAGGAGAGGCTATCTCATCATTGAATTCAGGGAAAGCTCCTGGTCCTGATGGTTATATAGTAGAATTTTTTAAAACTTTTTCTTCTTTGCTCTCTCCTTGGTTATGTGAAATTTTTAATGATGCGTTTGCTAAGATTACCTCAATCTTTTTATGAAGCTAATATCTCTCTAATTCTTAAAAAAGATAAAGATCCTACTTTATGTACATCTTATCGCCCTATATCACTATTAAATGTAGATTCTAAGATTCTTACAAAAATTTTAGCTATTAGATTAGAAAAAGTACTATCACAGATTATTTCAGAAGATCAAACTGGTTTTATGAGGAATCGGTATTCCTTTTTTAATGTTAGAAAATTGATTAATATAATTCATATTTCACCACCCACAATCCCAGAATGTGTTATTTCATTAGATGCTGAAAAAGCTTTTGATAGAGTTGAATGGATATATTTATTTAATACATTGAGAAATTTTAATTTTAGTCCTAACTTTATATCATGGATTAAATTAATATATCATAAACCTGTTGCTTCTGTTCTTACAAATAACTATAGATCCTCTTTTTTTCAATTATCTCGTGGTACGAGACAAGGCTGTCCCTTAAGTCCTTTATTATTTAATATTGCATTAGAACCTTTAGCTATTGCTATTCGTGAATCTCCTAATATTTTTGGTATTACCCGTAATGAGAAGTTATACAAATTATCACTTTATGCTGATGATTTGCTGTTATATATTTCTGACCCTGATAGGTCTATTCCCGCTATTTTATCCTTGTTGGTTCAATTTGGTACTTTTTCTGGTTATAAACTAAATTTAGATAAGAGTGAATTATTTCCTTTAAATGCACAAACTTTATTGAGTGATAGGATACCATTTAAAGTTGTTACTGATAACTTTACCTATTTAGGTATAAAAATTACCAAGAAATATAAAGATTTATTTAGACTGAATTTTTTACCTATGCTTCATCAAATTCATCAACTTACTACAAGATGGTCTCCTTTGTTTTTATCATTAATTAGTCGGATTAATGCTATTAAAATGATTTTACCGAAATTTTTATACTTATTTCAAGCCCTACCAGTTTTTATTTCTAAATCTTTTTTTGATAACATTGATTCAAAAATTTCCTCATTTGTGTGGCAAAATAAAAACCCTAGGTTAAGTAAAAAGCAATTACAAAAATCTAAAAAAGATGGTGGTTAGGCTTTACCTAATTTTAGATTTTATTATTGGGCAAATAATATTCATAATTTAATGTATTGGAAACTAGATTTGGATTCACCACTGTGCCCACAGTGGGTAAATTTGGAATGTAATGAGGTAAAGGGATATTCTCTATTCTCTGTTCTTGGTTCTTGTCTTCCTGCTGATTTAGTTAAATTTAATAAACAAATATCTAATCCTGTTATTAAACATACATTACGAATTTGGTTTCAATTTCGTAAGTTTTTTACTTTGAAAAACTTTGTTCTTGATAGCCCTATCTTACTTAATTTCTTTTTCAAACCCTCTTGGACAGATCAAGCTTTTAATATATGGAAAAGGAAAGGTATAAAATGTTTTCGTGATCTCTTTTTTGAAGATACTTTGACGTCATTTGACCAACTTTCCAACAAATTTGAATTACCTAAATCTAATTTTTTCAGATATTTACAAATTAGAAATTTCTTACATAAAGTTTTACCATCTTTTCCTAATTCAACTTTGGTGGACTTTACAGATTTGATTTTTACCTTAAATCCTTGTCAGAAGGGATTAGTAGCTTTTATTTATAATATGATTATGAAGATACAACCAGAAATATCAGTTAGAATTAAACAAGAATGGGAAAAAGAACTTCGATATAATATATCAACAGATAAATGGGAAAAAAATTTGCAAATGGTTAATTCTTCTTCTATATGTGCTAAACATGCTTTAATACAATTTAAAATTGTACATAGAGCTCATATGTCTAAAGATAAACTTGCTCGATTCTATTCTCATATTAACCCTCAATGTGACAGATGTCATTCAGAAGTGGCCTCATTGACCCATATGTTTTGGTCATGTCGCACTTTACATAATTACTGGAAGGACATATTTACTACTATTTCCTCAATTTGGAATATAGATTTACAACCTCATTTTATTACTGCAATTTTTGGCATACCAAATGAAGATGGTAATCAGTTTTTCCCTTCAATCAGACGAATGATTGCTTTTGTAACATTAATGGCCAGAAGGTCTATATTACAAAATTGGAAAGAAGTAAATCCTTCTACCACGTTTCAATGGCTTTCTCAAACTATTTCTTATCTGAGCCTGGAAAAAATTAGAAGCACTATTTTTGACTCATCAATTAAATTTGAAGAAACTTGGAGACCGTTTATTCGACATTTTCATATGAATTAATTTGGCCTTTTCCAGACCTTCTTTCTGCTTATTCATGTTCAGGTATGGAGTTCCGGAGTTTGTTGACACTATCATATACTTGTAAACTATTATTATTGCCCATGTTAGTTTAGTTTAGTGTTTGATTTTTCTTAATATATACTTTTTTCACATATTTTCAATTTTTTTTCTCTTTTTTAATGGTTATTTTTGTTTTTTTTTCATATATAATCATATGGACTTGATTGATTAAGGTATTTTTTTCTGTTGATGTTTAATAGGATATTGTTATCTTATTATTAACGTGATTTCAAGTCTATTGTATTCATAATTTACTCATTATTATGTTATGTTTTTTTGTGTATATATGAAAATCAATAAAAAGATTGAAAAAGAAAGAAAGCTCTCAACTCATGGCCTGTTTGAATCTCGCCTACCTCTCAAAGGAAAAAGCCTATCCACGTCAATACTATCTATCCCCCTCGTAATTTTAAATGCCTCTATCAAGTCCTCTCTCAACCCTCTACGCTCCAAAGAATAACCTAACTTTTTCAACATTTCTCTGTAACTTAGGTGCTGAAAACCAGGTAACTTTCTAATAAATCTCGTCTGTACTCTCTCCATTTTGTTGACATCTTTCCTGTAATTCGGTGACCCGAACTGTACACAATACTCCAAATTTGGCCTCACCAATGTCTTGTACAATTTTAACATTACATCGCAACTCCTATACTAAATGCTCTGATTTATAAAGGCCAACATAACAAAAGCTTTCTTCACCACCCAATCCACGTGAGATTCCACCTTCGCGGAACTATGCACCATTATTCCTCGATCACTCTGTTCTACTGCATTCTTCAATGCCCTACCATTTAACATGTAAGTCCTGTTTGGATTATTCCTACCAAAATATAGCACCTCACTTTTATCAGCATTAAATTCCATCTGCCATCTTTCAGCCCACTCTTCTAACTGACCCAAATCTCTATACAAGCTTTGACAACCTACTTCATTATCCACAACGCCACCTATCTTAGTATCATCTGCATACTTACTATTCCAATTTACCATCCCATCATCCAGATCATTAATGTTTATGACAAATAACATTGGACCCAGTACAGATCCCTGAGGCACACCACTCGATCACCGACCTCCAACTTGACAAACAGATTTCCGTCACTACTCTCTGACATCTCCCATCCAGCCACTGTTCAATCCATTTTACTACTTCAACATTAATAACTAACGATTGAACATTCCTAACTAACCTTCCGTGTTGCAACTTGTGATAGGCCTTACTGAAGTCCATATAGACAACATCCACTGCTTTACCCTCGTCAACTTTCCTCGTAACCGCTTCAAAAAATTCAATAAGATTTGTCAAACATGACCTTCCACGCAGAAATCCATGTTGACTGCTCCGGATCAGATCCTGTATACATACCATCTCTAAGAATACTCTTGGAACCCCTTTCATACAATGGAACCTCATGAGCAATACGCCAATCCTCCGGCACCATTCCCGTTTCTAATGACATTTGAAATATTTCTGTCAGAGCCCCTGCTATTTTTACATTAACTTCCCCCAAGGTCCGATTGATTATCTTGTCAGGACCCGGAGACTTAACCATTTTATTTTTCTTTAAAAACTCTAGTACTTCCTCATCTTTAATCATCATAGTTTCCATAACTTCCCTACTTCTTTCCCTTACCTTACACAATTCAATATCCTTCTCTTTAGTGAATACGGCTGAAAAGAAATTGTTCAAAATCTCCCCTATCTCTTTTGGTTCCACACATAGGAATCCACTCTGATTCTCTAAGGGACCACTTTTATCTCTCACTATCCTGTTGCGATTAATACAACTGTAGAAATCCTTAGGATTTATTTTCATCTTACTTGCCAAAGCAACATCGTATCTTCTTTTAGCTTTTCTAAGTTTCTCTTAAGATTATTTTTAAATTCTTTATATTCCTTGAGCACCTCATTTACTCCATGTTGCCTATATTCCGAACCGTTTCCAATGTCCCTTAAAAACCATGGCTCTCTCAAACTTTTAACCTTTCCTTTCATCCTAACATGAACATAAAAATTCCGTACATTCAAAATTTCACCTTTAAATGACATCCATTTCTCTATTACGCCCTTCCTATAAAACAAATTGTCCCAGTCCACTCCTTCTAAATCCTTTCGCATCCCCTCAAAGTTAGCCTTTCTCCAATCGAAAATCTCAACCCTGGGTCCAGTCCTATCTTCTCCATAATTGTATTGAAACTAATGGTATAGTGATCTCTGGACCCGAAATGCTTCCCAACACATACGCCCGTCACCTGACCTATCTCATTCCGTAACAGGAGATCCAACACTGTCCCTTCTGTCGTCGGTATCTCTTTGTATTGCTGCAAAAAAAAAACTAGCCTGCACACATTTTACAAACTCCAAACCATCCAGCCCTTTTACAGAATGGGTTTCCCAGTCTATGTGTGGAAAATTAATATCTCCCACAATCAGAACCCTGTGCTTACTATAAATATCTGCTATATCCTAACTCTAAATTACTGTAAATTATCCCAGTGCTGCAGGATGGTTAAATTAATGTCTGTCTCTCAGAACACCCTAATAGTATAGCACAGTCTAGTTATAGTTGTAGAGTGTTCTAAAGATTAGACCTACCTTGCAGAATATCTCCATCCACTGCTTCATCGGCCTTCCCTTGCTCAGCCAGTTCTGAACATATGCAGCCAGGTTTCAGGGGATCCCAGGCGATCTGACGTCTGAATGAGTGCTCCATCGGGAACCAAGTTAAACACCTTAACAATGAATATAACTCAGCTCGACTGTTCTGACTTCATCTACCAATTCTTCACCTTTTCATGGAAATTATTCTGGTTCATAAGGGACGATCTGACCTCACAGAACCATGCTGACTATCCCCAACCAGGATGCGTATCTCCAGATACTCATAAATTCTGTCTCTAAGAAACTTTTCCAATAGCTTGCCCACCACTGACCGAAGACTCACTGGCCTCTAACTCCCAGAATTACATTATATTTCTTCAAAACAGGAATAACATTTGCCATTCTTTGTGGCCAGTGATGACACAAATGTTATGTCCTAAATCGCAGCAATATCTTCGCTCGCTTTCTCTGATTACCTGAATTGTATCCCTTGTAGCACCGGGGAAAGAGTTATTTTCACGTTTTCCCTGTTTCCAGCTCGTAATTCTGAACTTTTGCGTGTTCCGGCACATCTGTCCTGTTTCTCTGTATCGCGCTCACTGATGAATATTGAAGCAAAGTATGAGTAAGGACCTTCGCTGCCTCCTTGCACTGCAGACACATGCTTCCTCTTTTATCGCTGTTCTCTTCCACTCTCTATCTGGTCGTCCTCCTGTTTTACACCTTCGAGGCCTTCTCGTGTCCCCTCCTAATTCTTCTAAGTCCATTGTTAAATTCCTCCTGGCTACATTATGTCTTCTCATAGCCCTGCCTGATCCTTTCTTCCCAAACCCTAAGTATACTTCTTTCTTCTTCTTGAAGCGATGTTCCTTATCTCTTGCCAACCAGGGTCACTTTAGGGGTCATCCGTTCCCCGCCTCAATGAAACAAGCATCTACTTAAACCAAATCTAGTGTTCCATTAAAAAAATCTCCATATGTCTGTTGTGCATTTGAAGGAGCAAAACCTGTCCCAAATTCGGCTACCAAGTTCCTACCTAGTAGCATCAATTAAATATTTTCCATACTGTCTGCTTGTATCCCACTATAAGGTATTAAATGTCGAATAGCTGTGCCCTATCGTTCTGAAATGCTGACCCGCAGAGAGATCTGTTATCCGACCCGTTTCACTTTCCACTACTAGATCTAAGATAGACTGTTCGCTAGTCCACTTGCCCGGTCATTGTGATAAGATTCCTTCTCGGACCGAGAAATTCTGTCACATCTAAACTTTGTAAACAGAGGAAGCGCCCGTGAATATTGGTGAAGTTTAATTTGCCTGTGACAACAGCCGTATCAAAA
The DNA here is from genome assembly GCF_030144855.1 of Hypanus sabinus. NCBI lineage: Eukaryota > Metazoa > Chordata > Chondrichthyes > Myliobatiformes > Dasyatidae > Hypanus > Hypanus sabinus. The sequence goes on from NC_082723.1 coordinate 69,462, forward strand.
TGGCAATTGTTCAAAATCTATCTCCCAATCTGTCAGTGTCTCAGCTTCTTGTTTTCGTTTTGGTGAAGGCAGCTCTCTGCAGAATTCTCCCAAACGAGTGTCGCTTCCCTTGCTACTTCTGATTGCCAATCACAGTCTATTAACATACCATCACATCACACTGTCCTCCCTTTCTGCAGTTGTAAAACTATCACATTTTCCCTGTGTTTAAAAGACTTTCCCTTTACTCTCTTTTACCCAACGTTGAACATTTTGAAACATCTGAATTCCGAGATGTCCGGAAGTCATTCCTACCCTTGAGATTGAATTGACTTTATTTGCTTCACATACGTGAGGAATAAAATTCTTTAGGTTACGTCTCCGTCTAAATGTACAATGCGCAATCCGAGAAATGTATAATTGTAATAAACCGACCAGTCAAATTAACATAGGAAAACACTGATATCAGTGTGAGCTGATCAGTCTGATGGCATGGTGACTAAAACTGTCACGGAGCCTGTTGTTCCTGCCTTTGATGGTGCGGTAGCAATTCCGGGATGATTGTCAAGTCTCTGCAGTAGTTTAGAATTCATTCATTTCATGATGACCAGGGACATGAATGTTTGAATTTATGGCATATTTGCGAAATCTACTCATTTTCAAACTGTTTTACTCGAAACTCCGCTGAATCGCAATTGGAGTGGGTGTTATCTACACAGATGATCATTTAATGTAAACACATACTTCATTCCATTCTTCAATTCTTTTCTGAATTTCCTCTGTGTCAGTGTATAGATACAAGTATTGGTGCACATACTCAGAATTTGCAACATGAACCCAAATTGTTGCAGTATATATACCGGGGAACTGAAATATTTGTCCTCATAAAACAACTTTTCCGTTTGCCATTCCAGGGAATAGCTACATAGGGCAACCACAATAAGATGAAATGTGCTGATATTGCAAACAATAAAATCATTTATTTTCTGCGGTTTTCCACCTCGGTATTCTTCTCATAATCACTGTTGTTCCGAAGCCCTCTGTGGACTCTGTTTGCCGCAATTATATGTCTTACCGTTAACCCATTGAACACCAGAATTAAGCCGATTGGTAACAACGGTGTTAAAATACTATCCAGTAACTCGACTCCTTTCCACACGGGTAAAGTAGCGTATTCTTGTGTGAGGGCGCAACGCCACGGTATGTTGTCAATAATGACATAAGGTTCAATGGCAAAGTAAAACGGGACACTTCGCCCGCAGCTCACTACAACCACAGTCAACATAACCACCGTTGCTGTTCTCTCAGTGCAGTATCGCTCCCCGAGCTTTCGACATCATATTGCGATGGAATGATCGAAGGTAAAGCTGACCGTAAACCAAACAGAACAATCCCTGGTCACCACCATCAATACTTCTGTCAGAGCGCATACGGGAGTGATGAGCAGGGATCTGGAATACATGTAGATATAGTTGGTCTGTTGCACTAAAGCAACAACTATAACCACCATCAGATCCGCTGTTGCCATTCCAAGCTGGTAACGGGTGATGCAGTTGGAGAGTCTGCATTTTCCCCGAAATAGAATCACAATCGTCGTTAAATTACTGCAGGAAATTAGAAAGAAAACAGCATTATCGTTATCTACAACTGTCCGAATACCCAGCATTCTTCCAATACTATGCAGGGTATGTGTTTTGGAAGTGAAAAGCTGAAATTCAATGTGTGCCGGCTCCACTGCTAGCCTCCTGCTGGAAAACCACAATGGACTGGCGACTTTCCGACTGTTTAGAACAAGGCATCTGATTTCCGCGATTCACCTACCGGTGAGCGGTCGAATGCTCCACCAAACATCACCATGGGCAACGCCATTTCCATTATTGGAGGTGAAACAGCTGAAGGGATTATTTGAAGTGAAATTCAGGAGGTTTACAGCATAAGTTATAATTTAGTGACTTATGGAAGAACAGACCTGTGTGTCGATATTCGACTAGCCGGTCATTCAAAAAACCTACCGATCTGGAAAAGCGATCACTGTCGTTTGAGAAAGCCGAGCGAGGTCCAACTATGAAATTATCGTCAACAACATATTTGACAAAAGAGAAGAAAAAAAACATCATATCGGGAAAATATGGAAACTGAATTTAAAAAAAAAATCAGATACTTGAATCCTCAATTCTAGAAGAAACATTTCAGGCAATGGTACCATCTGTGCTGTTCTCCGAACATTGCAGCGGAACAAAAGCAAGACGACGACGCAATATATAGAGTGACCAGCTCCGGTATCTTACCAGGGACACCGATCGCTACAATTGCAGGATAGAAAACGCCTGCGATGTAGTAAATCGCTGGATGTCCCATATTCCATATGAAGCCGCGTTCAAAGGATCGTATGGACCGGTGATCGGTTTTACAGAGTTATATGCAATTCAGAGCAATTCCACTGAGGCAATTAGTGTGGTTATCACATGAGTCGCATTAGGGACAACCAGCTACACAAACACATACATTATTTTTTTTCATACTGTCAGAGTGCCTGGAATTCCTATCCCCAAGGGTGTTAAAAGTTATTAACTTTTAAACAAAAAATAATATGAGCGTTGCCAATTTAGTTTCCAAGACACCAGGCTTCAGCTGCTGAAAAGGGACATTTTCTGATCAATGTTGTTTCTAACAAAGGCAATCATCCTGAACAATCAACATCGACAATCACCTTCCAAGAGATTTATTTTGACATATCGGTGGAGTACACTCGCTCCCGACGTTGGGGTCGGGACATAAGCTCGGCAGGTGAAATGGAGTACACATTAGCGTCGGTGCGGGTAGCGGAGCGGGAGTAAGGAGTGCTCGAGGTCGACAGACGACTGGAGATCGGAGGATCGGAGGATCAGCCGTTGTGGGTAGGCCGAGACCCTCGGACCTACCTGAAGAGTACCTGAGGAGGAAGGTAAAACTGCGCAGGCGCGGGTGACGTCAGCGGCGAGCGCGGGCTTTAAAAAGAGGCCCACTTTCAGGAGCGGGCAGCGGAGTGCGTGGAAGTAGAGTGCTGGGCTTTGGCTCAGCGGGCTTCGGCGCAAGGGGTCTTCGGTGAGAGGAAATCAATGAGCCCGAGTATGTGCTTGCTGAGGTAAAAAGGTAAGGTCGGTAGGTTCTTTTTTCATTTATTCTGACTAATCTGGGATCAGGTAGTGGGGGAGACAGTTAGAGCAGTGGTGTGCTCCGTATGCAGTATGTTGGGAGGTCAGGGTCAACGCAGTTGTCCCTGATGACCACACCTGCAATAGGTGCATCCAGCTGCAGCTCCTATCAGACCGAGTTAGGGAATTGGAGCAGGAGCTGGATGAACTACGGATCATTCGGGAGGCAGAGGCAGAGATAGATCAGAGTTATCGGGAGGTAGTCACACCAAAAAGTCAGGAGGTAGGCAAATGGGTGACAGTCAAGAGAGGCAGGGGGAGCAGACAGAGAGAGCAGAGCACCCCTGTGGTCGTTCCCATCAACAATAAGTATACCGTTTTGTATACTGTTGGTGGGGATGACCTACCAGGAACAAGTTGCAGTGGTCCTGTCTCTGGCACTGAGGTTGGACCCTCGACTAGGAAAGGGAGGAGGAAAGAGAAGAGAGCGATAGTGATAGGGAATTCTATAGTCAGGGGGGCGGATAGGAAATTTTGTGGGGAAGATCGGGAGTCTCGGATTGTACGTTACTTCCCTGGTGCCGGGCTCCGAGACATCTCAGATCCGATACAGGTTATTCTCGAGAAGAACCCAGATGTAGTGGTCCATGTAGGGACTAAGGACGTGGTTAGGATGAGTGAGGGGGTCCCGCGTAGGGAGTTCAGGGAGTTAGGTGCGAAGCTGAAAAGCAGGACCTCCAGGGTAACAATCTCAGGATTGCTACCTGTGCTACGTGCGAATGAGGCAAGGAACAGAAAGATCATACAGATTAATACGTGGCTGAGAGGATGGTGCCGGAGGGAGGGCTTCAGGTTTTTAGATAATTGTGCTTTGTTCCAGGGAAGGTGGGATCTGTTCCGAAGGGACGGTTTACAACTGAACTGGAGCGGTACTAACATTCTTGCAGGGAAGTTTGCTAGTGCTTCTTGGGGGGGGGGGGTTAAACTAAATTTGCAGGGGGCGGGGATCCAGAATGAGAGAGAGGATAGCGAGATGAAGAATAAAGGACAGGTGGGGACTATTAAGTCTGCAGTAGAGAAATGTGAGGTGGAACAAGTGATAAGGAGGACTCATGTACAGAGTGATGGCCTGACAGAACATGGAGTTAAATGTGCAGAAAGAATAGGTAAACTTAGGAAGGACAACAACATTCTAGGGGCGTATAGCCCGATGGGAGTTCGGGGAGCTGGGTTAAGCACAATAGGCAAAGATTCAAACAGAGAGAGGAGAAATGGACTAAAAATTCTATATCTGAATGCACGAAGTGTCAGAAATAAGGCGGATGAGCTTGAAGCTCAGGTGCGAATGGGTAACTATGATGTTTTTGGGATAACGGAGACATGGCTGCAGGGAGATCATACCTGGGAAATGAATGTACAAGGGTACACGTGCTATAGTAGGGACAGAAATGTGGGCAGAAGGGGTGGGGTGGCCGTGTTGGTGAGGAATGAGATTCAGTCCTTTGCAAGGGGGGGGGACATAGGATCAGGAGAAGTGGAGTCTGTGTGGATAGAATTGAGTAACAGTAAGGGCAAAAGGACCCTAATAGGTGTTGTCTATAGGCCACCAAACAGTAGCATGGATACTGGGTGCAAGTTGAATAGGGAGTTAACATTGGCATGTGGCAAAGGTAATGTCGCAGTAGTTATGGGGGATTTCAACATGCAGGTGAACTGGGAGAATCAGGTTGGTGCTGGACCCCAGGATAGGGAGTTTGTAGAGTGCCTAAGGGATGCATTCTTGGAACAGCTTATACGAGAGCCGACCAGGGACAAAGCTATTCTGGATCTAGTGTTATGTAATGAACAGGATTTGATAAGCGATCTTGATGTAAAGGAGCCATTAGGAGGTAGTGATCATAATATGATAAGTGTTTGTCTGCAATTTGAGAAGGATAAGGGCAGCTCGGAGGTGTCAGTGTTGCAGTTGAACAAAGGAGACTATGGAGCAATGAGGGAGGAGCTAGCCAATGTTGACTGGACGGATAGCCCAGCAGAAAAGACAGTGCGACAGCAATGGCAGGTATTCTTGGGAATAATGCACAAGGTGCAAAATCAGTTCATCCCCCGGAGAAGGAAGGATTCAAAGGGGGAAAGGTGCCACAGTGGTTGACAAAGGAAGTCAGAGATTGCATAGTATTAAAAAAAGGAAGTATGACAGAGCTAAGGTGAGTGGGAGGACAGATGATTGGGAATTTTTTAAGGAACAACAGAACTTAATTAAAAAGGCAATACGGGGAGAAAAAAATGAGGTACGAACGCAAGCTAGCCAGGAATATAAAGGAGGATAACAAAAGCTTTTTTAGGTATGTGAAGAGAAAGAAGATAGTTAAGAACAATGTTGTGCCCTTGAAGAATGAATTGGGTGAAATTGTTACGGGAAACAGAGAAATGGCACAAGAATTTAATAGGTACTTTAGATCTGTCTTCCCTAAGGAAGACAGAAGCAATCTCCAGGATGTATGGATGGGCCAAGGACATAGGGTAACAGAGGAAATGAAGCAGATTGACATTAGGAAGGAAACGGTGATGAGGAGACTGATGGGACTGAAGGCTTACAAATCCCTAGGTCCAGATGGTCTGCATCCTAGGGTACTAAAGGAGATGGCCCTGGAAATTGCGGATGCATTGGTAATCATTTTCGAATGTTAGATTCAGGATCAGTTCCTGAGGATTGGAGAATGGCTAATGTTATCCCACTTTTTAAGAAAGGTGGGAGGGAGAAAACAGAGATCTATCGACCTGTCAGCCTAGCATCAATAGTGGGGAAGATGCTAGAGTCCATTATTAAAGATGAAATAGTGGCATATCTAGATAGCAGTAATAGGATTGGGCCGAGCCAGCATGGATTTACCAAGTGTAAATCATGCTTGACTAATCTATTGGAGTTTTTCGAGGATGTAACCAGGAAGTTAGACAAGGGAGATCTAGCGGATGTAGTGTACCTCGGGTTTCGGAAGGCATTTGATAAGGTCCCACATAGGGGAGTGGTGGGTAAAATCAAAGCTCAGGGCATCGGGGGGAAGACATTGACATGGATATAAAACTAGTGGGGTGCCACAGGGCTCGGTATTGGGACCACAGCTGTTTACGATTTACATCAACGATTTAGATGATGGCATTGAGAATAACATCAGCAAATTTTCTGATGATACTAAGCTGGGTGGCAGTGTGACATGTGACGAGGATGTTAGGAGAATTCAGGGTGACTTAGATAGGCTGGATGAGTGGGCAGATACTTGGCAGATAACGTTTAATGTGAATAAGTGTGAGGTTATCCACTTTGGGAGTAAGAACAGGAAGGCATTAGTTAGGTAAAGTTAGGTAAAGGAGAAATACAAAGAGATCTAGGAGTCGTTGTTCATCAGTCACTGAAGGTGAATGAGCAAGTGCAGCAGGCAGTGAAGAAGGCCAATGGAATGTTCGCCTTTATTACAAAGGGAATTCAGTACAAGAGCAAGGAAATCCTCTTGCATTTGTACATGGCCCTGGTGAGACCACACCTGGAGTATTGTGTACAGTTTTGGTCTCCAGGGTTAAGGAAGGACATCCTGGCTGTAGAGGAAGTGCAGCGTAGATTCACAAGGTTAATTCTTGGGATGTCAGGACTGTCTTACGCAGAGAGGTTAGAGAGACTGGGCTTGTACACGCTGGAATTAAGGAGATTGAGAAGGGATCTGATTGCAACATATAAGATTATTAAGGGATTGAACAAGATAGAGGCAGGAAATATGTTCCAGATGCTGGGAGAGTCCAGTACCAGAGGGCATGGTTTGAGAATAAGGGGTAGGTCATTTAGGACAGAGTTAAGGAAAAACTTCTTCTCCCAGAGAGTTGTGGGGGTCTGGAATGCACTGCCTCGGAAGGCAGTGGAGGCCAATTCTCTGGATGCTTTCAAGAAGGAGCTAGATAGTTATCTTATGGATAGAGGAATGAAGGGATATGGGGACAATGCAGGAACCGGGTATTGATAGTAGATGATCAGCCATGATCTCAAAATGGCGGTGCAGGCTCGAAGGGCCGATTGGTCTACTTCTGCACCTATTGTCTATTGTCTATTATTGAAAGGGAAGATAGGTTCATTTTTTCTCGCTTGTTCTAGTTACTTTCAGTCATTTGAATGACGAAAGTCACTGTAATAGCTGATCACATGTTCCACAATAAAAGACGCTGTACGTATGTTCTTCTAAGCATATAAACGACGTCGAGAACAATATTCCAGGGACATTTCATAATAAAAAAAAGCACCAATACAACATTATCTGCAGCATGTGAACGGATTGATGCACGTTCTGATCTGGATTAGCAGAGAAGGAATGATTAATTGTTTGACTGTGACAAATGTATTGCAGGGATTGGTGTTAGGTGCGTTGTTATTTGTCGTATTTTAATGACTTAGATATCGATATAGAAAAATGAATCAGAAAAAAAATTCGGACGAAACCTAGTTTGCGGGTGTTGTTCCAGCCAGGAGCTCTATCCACGTTTGTAACTTGATGTTGACTGCCTGGAAAATGGGTTGAAAAATGGCAGATGGAATTTAATAGAGACAAGTATGAGTTCGTCTGCATTGTGAGGATAGATACAACAGGTTAATAAGCACATTGAATAGGTGGAATTTAGTTTGCAGAAGGAGACCTGGGAATACAGATCGATAATTTCAGGGAAGCAGCGTCACGGGCAGATCGGCAGTTGTGACGTTAGATTGAAGCTATACAACACGCCGTAGACAGAATACCGTGGTGTGCCCCGGCCACCTACTTACCCGTTTACAATATCAATAATCTTCAAAGTTTGTTGCGATGATTTGTAAGCAAGAGTTCGGGAACTGAGGACAAGTGTTAGAAGGAACTATTTAAATGGAATTTATTCCCTTAACTGCAGGACAATGATTGGAGATCTTACCGAAGTAGCACATTTGTGAGAGTTACGGACAGGGTGATTGCTCGCAGATTTTCCCCATCCTCTGAGTGGACCTAAAACTACTTCATATGTGCGGGGTGAAAGTTGAAATATGCACGAGGGGTGTGTGATAAAGCTGACTCACTAAGAGGGTCAAGGAGTGTAGAAGGATCTGCCAGCGTAAGTGGTAGATGCGAATTCAATTGTATCATTGCAGGGCAGACTGTCTGGTTAAGTGCCTGAGAGACGGACCGAGGGTGCAGATAAATGGGGCGAAGCGAAGGATCAGAGAGGGATGATCAAGATGGGTGAAAGAGCCTACTTCTCTGTAGTAATAATTTATGACTCCATGGCTATCTCTGTCAAATTTCTCCATTCAGTGTCTTCTGTTTTTCACTTCGTCACAGAATGATGCTTCAAGCTAAAAGGACAACAAAACAACATCTCTATCATTCAAGCATCTGCACCCACAATGGTCATCTCAGAGGAAAAAAAATGAATCTTTCTACGACTCGCTAGACAAATCACTAGAACAATGCAAATCACAAGAAGTCATCATAGTCATGGCCGACTTCAATGCAAAAGTTGGTGAGGGAAGAGAAGACCATATTGTTGGAGACCAGGGATTGGGAGAAAGAAATGAAAGAGTAAATCTTATATCATGGTGTAAAAAAGACAATCAGATAATCACCAGCATTTGGTTTAAACAACATCCAAGAAGGAAATGGACATGGAGAAGCCCAGATGGGAAGAACAAAAATTAAATCGATTACATAACAATCAATAACAGATTCTGTGGGAGCGACCACATACCAGTCATTAGCAAAATGAAGATAAAGATGAGAAAATTAAAGAAAGCAAAAATATCAGAGCTAATGAATTATCAACAACTACAAAACAACCCTCATCTGAAAACAGAATACACAATCAAGGTGAAAAACCGTTTTCAATTGCTGCAGGATGGAGGAGGCAAATATTCCTGGGACATACTGAAGGAATCCATGATGAAGCTGCAAAACAAACCATCCCACGAAAAGAGCGGAAAAGTAAGAAGAAATGGATAACTGACGATATAATACAATCGATGCACAAAAACAGACCATCAAACCAAGAGACAGCGAAGAATACAAACAACTTGATAAGACAATAAAAAAGAAAACGCAGAGAAGCTAAAGACAGATGGCTGAATGAGTAATGCTCAGAGATTGAAACGCTACAAACCCATAACTCTGGAACAAAGATGATGCACAGTAAGATTAAAGAACTAACGTGGAAGTTACCTTGCTCAGCAATTGGATGCACCGAGGCAAAAGACGGTAACTTAATTATGAGCAAAGACGAAATCATAAGCAGATGGACAGAATATATAAAAGAACTTCTTGGACCCAAGAGAAGAAAAACTGAACATAAAGAAGAATCCTGAAGAAACTAACATTCTAAAATCAGAAATTTAAACAGCCATAAACAAAACAAAACATAACAGAGCAACTGGTCCAGACAACATCGATGTTGAAATGATACTAGCCTCAGAAGAGTTTGGAATAGGGAAAATAACAGAAATGGCAAATGCAAACTATGATCATGGGGAGATACTTGATGATTTATTTAAATCAATGTTCATCACACTTCCAAAGAAAGAGCGAGCAACAGTCTGTGTAACACATCGTATAATAAAAGTAATGAGCCATATGGCAAAAAATATTCTCAGAGTAATCATGATGAGAGCAAAACTTTATATAAATCCTGAAACCAGTAAAGGACAATGCAGCTTTGTGGAAAACACTGGAACCAGAAATGCAATTTTCATGCCACGAATGATCTGTGAACGAGCCATCCAGGTAACAAAAGACATCTACGTATGTTTCATTGACAATACAACAGCTTTTGACACTGTCAGACATCAAGATCTCCTGGAAATGCTTCAGGATCCTGACATAGATGGGAAAGAGATTCGTTTCTTAAAAAACTTATACTGGGACCAGGCCAGTGTTTACGGACGTCAGCACTTCCACGGTGCGTTATTTTATTGTGAATACATACCGCTGTTGAATCAGAAAGGAAAAGTAAATTGATTTTAAAATATATTCTTTGCAACGAAACCCGTAGATGATGCCACACTACAGTGGTGAAAAAATAATTCCGGTGTATGGCACCAGATGCTACTCCCTTAGATGCAGAGAAGTTGGGTGAGAGGACACGATTTATCCAGATGCATCATTGCCGTTCTTCGAACTGACCTTGTATATATTGACAAGCAAAATTAACTCATTTGTCATTGTTGTTATTTTTCATAATTTGCCCTTCATGAAAGACCATAGAAATCCAACTGCCACAAGTGACTGACATCAGAAACAAAGCTCCACTCATGCACTGAACTTATTCTCTGAACTTATTAAGGTTCCAGTTCTGAAAGTAAATAGTCTTAGTGAACGGTTGTAGAAACGGTGGCCCAAGCGGTTCATACCATCTAAGCTATCCTCACTTGCTCCCCTTTTGACCTTATCCGGTTAAAGCATTCCTATCTATGGACTGTACAATTACATTTTGAATGTTCTGAAAGTGTGTTCCTCAAACACATCCTCGGGCAGCTCGTCCCCTACACTTAATCACTTTATTGGTCAAAAGTGGTCCCTCCACTTCCCATTAATTATCTCTTGCCACCTTAAGTCAATGACCATTACTAAATGATTGTCACTGGTAAGTCTGCAGAGACAACAGTATTATTAGTCTGGTCAGTGATAGGCCTGGATTATTAATGTCGTCATCATCATGGTCAGCAATGCCATTGTCCGTGTGTGTGTAGTAATTGTTCTGGAAAAGCACCAATTAAAATATTCATCATGGCATGAAACCGCATTCAAGTTCAGTTGTACAGTATAAAGCTCTACACACCATTACGCAGTAAGTGATTCACTTTTCAATTCCCAGATCGGAACCATTACCTCTTGCCACTGAATACAAGTGACGCATCTTTATGCAGCTCCCGATTCTGGTTTCACTGATCAGAATCCGAGCCCAGATTTGAGTTTGAACGGATTTAAATGATTGTGAGAGTACATCGCTGTAAATCTACCATATTGCGTTTAATCTTAGAAATGAAAGAATGTGTCCGAAGCTGGAAAATGGCAGGAGGAAAAGAGAAAGAGCTGAACAAGAAGGATATCTCCTCCACTTGTTTTCATCTCTCACCTTCTTGAGTTTGTGCATATTTATGAGGTTGCGTTTTAGGTTGCAAATTATTTCAAAATCCTTAAAAACTCTCTATTTTATTGTACACAAACATGCAATTGAGCGTATCTCGCAATTCTGCAAGTGCCGATCTATAACGAGTGAGTTACATCTCACCAGACTGTAATTAATCTGACTTGTGATGCACAATAATTCCCTCTTGTTTTTCTAAACCATCTGCTTGAAACAACAGGCTTTCTGCATATTTTTAAACGTTAAGCTTTTTAAACGTTTATTCCCTGCCCAATATGGGCCAATATGATGATAGAAAAAAAAACAGTGAATATTTCTCCTTCTCCGCTGGGTCACACCTGATATGAGTACGAAAATAAGTACAAAAGCCAAGGTTAAATGTCTTTATGTCCACTGATGTTTCCATCACTGCTTGATACATTGACCGTACAACTCTCTCCTGTGAAAGAGAAGTTGCACAGAAAGTCTGTCCACATCGCATAGTCATCTCCTGTTGTTCAGGGTACTATCAATGTCATTAATGATTACATATTTTAGACATTGATTCTGCAGTTAGTAATTTGTGTGTTATCAGCATTTTATTTGCTGCAAGAGAGTGGACATTAAAGAATAAATACATACATAGTATGTTCTGATTTTCAGCGACAGTGCGATATCTGATTGCACGGAATCACCACTAATAGTGTGATTGTACGGAAGAGTATTTTTATAAACAGGGATGTTGATATGATTTTATGATAATGCACACTGTTTTTGCTGCACATTATGAGATTGGACAGGCAATGGATTCAGCATTATACATGAAGATGGTTCTGAATAAGCAGTGATGTTCACTGTGTGAGAGATAATCGGAATGAATGTGATGTGATGATAACATTGCAGATTTGAGGGATCTAGAAAAGAAGTGACATGTGGTCGGTGGCACGTTAGAATACACTGGTTTCACCGGATGGGCAGTGATGTTCCTGTAGTCCTGTTCACTGTAGTGCTGGATCCCTTGGAAAGAGGGAAATAACCTCAGTTTCTCCTCACAGCCCAGAAAAATCAAATTATCTGTCTCGTTAATGTAATCCTTCTCCATCGAACTGCCAATATATTTATGAACCTATCTATCTATTTATATACGCCCATTGGCGAGAAACTGAAAATCTCTTTCTTTGAAATAGCTGTGGTGAGAATTTCTATGGAATATGCAGAATTATAACTGGAAAACAGATGTATAGTTGAAATGTTTGTGAAAACAGTGCAAAGTAAAATTCTGAAAGAATAGCAGTGGGTTATGTCTAGCGGTTTTGTCTATTGTTTCTATTTCTTACGTCTATCTATCTATCTATCTATCTATCTATCTATCTATCTATTCATTTATTGATTCACTCATTCATTCATTCATTCATTTATTTGTTTGTTTGTTTGTTTGGCAGTGTTGTTTGTCTGTCTTTCCGCTGATGGCATAATTTGTGAAGGAAGAATTTCTTAGCCAAAAAGCTGTTGCTTTGGGGCACTTCCAATCTCTCGGGCTCAAAATTTGAACACTAGCGCACAGAAGCAGGACATTCGACCGTTCTAGTCTGTGCCGAAACTTTATTCTGCTACTCCTATTGACAAGCACCCAGTCAGTTAACCTTCCAGACCTCTCCCATCCATATACCTGCCCACTTTGTTCTTAAAACTTAAAACTTTAGTTCTGATCCAATGGCAGGAGAAAAACGTCAAGATTGGAGGATGCCTCGGCTGCAGCGGTAGCTATGACACCTTCTGTGCCTTGTTTGCCATTCGCTCTCCCTGAAGCTTTCTGCACCGCCTTGTTGGTTAAAGCATCTTGTAATTGATCTCATCCGCCGAGTCCTGGAACTGGCTTCAAATGCTGTGCTATGCAAATCCCTAACTCACGAGGGTTCAGGTTTCCAGACTACTCTCACCTGGTTTAGCTCGCCTGTCAAAGCGCCGTCATAGGGGCTGTCGCTTTCAGATGCAAACAGTTACTCGGAGCCACCATTAGGAGCTGGAGTTTAGGAGGGGTCGAAAGTGGACGAGCTGCCTCTGGGTACAGTACAACAGGCCCGCCACCAGAGGTGCAAATAAGTAACTGCTTATTACATTTTAAAATGAAGGGTCTTGGAGATTTTATTTTGTCACAAAACTTAAGCTGCTAATTTGAGAATTATTAATAATTAGTAAATTTCATAGCATGTATATCATGCTATGAACACTATCGCTTCGCATTCATCCTCTAAAATCCATGTTTTTTGACGTTGGCGAATAAACGTGTAAACATTCCCCAGAGCTCCTGTCCATCCGGATCTGCGGCCGATCTATAAGAATGATCAGTATATCCCAGTCGACCGGCAAAATGAGTTTCAAAGTGCCTTGCAACAGGATGCATAGATGCACTAAATAAATATGTATTTAGTGCACAATGGCTCTTTGCTAATGACAGGGAGTTTCTTTAAGCGGGTAATATAAAGTAAATGTATATTGTGCTAAAACCAACAATGAAACCTGCAAAATAATGATGATCACTATCTGAATTAAAGGAGAATGCAGGAAACTGCCTCAAATTTCAAGCGTATGATGGAAGTTGATCAGGATCTTCAATATGGAGTTACCTAGGGACACAGGTCTATTTATTTGCTAGAAAGTTTCGTTCTGCCAACTCTCCGACAAGATTCCAGATGGCGTCTCTCCGGTGAATACAATTACTGTCATTTCACCTTGAGGAACACATATACATATACTACATTTTACCTGCTTTAAAAAAAAATCCCTTTCATTAACAGAGAGCCATTGTATACATTGTATATGTGTTCCTGATGACGAAAGACCCACGATACACTGAGCCGTTAGTAATTCAATGCTGGTTGTAGCTGATGATATTTAGCATAATAAATGTATGCGATATGTATTTGACCGGTACAGAAGCTTTTTCAGGATGACAATGACAGCAATTGTATTCACCGGACAGACACCACCTGGAAATTTGTAGCAGTTGGCAGAACATTACTTTCCAGCAAGTAAATAGACCTGTGTCCTTAGATAACTCCAATTCAAGATCCTGATCAACCATCCACACATGCTTGAAATTTAGTGGTTTCCTTCATTCTCATTTAATTCAGATAGTAATAGTCATTATTTTGAAGGTTTCATTGTTTGATTTTACAACCTTTTGCCTTACCATTGATATACTGAAGGATATTATCAACCTGAAACAGGTGAGTATTTCTCGACATCTATATCTCACTCTCTGGAGAATTTAGACTCACCTTCCTCCAGCGTCACAGACACATAGAAAACATGCAGCACAATACCGGCCCTTCGTCCCACAAAGTTCTGCCGAACATGTCCTTACCTTGGAAATTATCTAGGGTTAAATCTTTCTAATTTTTCTATTTTTCTAAGCTCCATGTATGTGTCCAGGCGTCTCTGAAAATACCCCATCGTATCGGTCTCCACCACCGTCGCCGGCAGCCCATTCCACGCACTCGCTACTCTAAGGAGAAAAAAGCTTACCGCTGACATCTCCTCTGTACCTACTTCCAAGCACCTTAAAAGTGTGCCCTCTCGTGCTAGCCATTTCAGTCCTGGGAAAACCCTCTGACTATCCACACGATCAATTCCTCTCATCATTTCATACACCTCTGTCCTCTATCGCCTCTCATCCTTAGTCGCTCCAAAGAAAATAAACCGAGTTTTCTCAACCAATTCTCGTAGGGCATGCTCCCTAATCCAGGTAACTTCTTAGTAAGTTTCCTCTGCTCGCTTTCTATGATTTCCACATGCTTCCTATAGCTGGAGAGAGATGGGGAAAATCTCCCTGCATTTACACTGTGCTTTTCCCGAACTCTTCCTTTCAATTTATCGCTGGACATTTTGAAGCTTAATGATATTGCAAAACTGTAAATAGATGGCAGGACAGCCCACGATATTCTATCTACGACCTCACCACCATGTTGTACAGTTTCAACATAACGTCCCAACTCGTGTACTCAGTGATCTGATTGTGAAGGCCACTGTGATCAGAGCTGAATACGAGCCGATCTGCCGTGAGGCCGCTTTGCTGGAATTATCGATCTGTATCGCCAGGTTTCTTTATAAATACTGCACACTAAAGTCCACTATTCAATATGTGCGTTGAAACCTGTTGTATCTTTCCTCACAACGCAGACCATCTTACACTTGTCTGTACTAAATGCCATCTGCCATTTTTCAGCCCATTTTCTAGCCAGTCAACATCACGCTACAAATTTGGATAGTTCCTGGCTGGAACAACACCTCCAAATTAGGAATTGTCCGCAAGTCTTCTGATTCAGTTTTCTACGTTGACACAATGGGCCAAACGCCAATCCCTGCACTGCACTTGTCAGAGTCAAACTGTCAACTATCCACTCTCTGCTGATCGAGAAAAAAACTTTCACCAATCCGTCCACAAGCCGCATAACTTTTGTGTGGGAACGTAACATTTTTTTTATTATCAAAGGTCCCTGGAATTTTACTCTCAATCTCTTTTATATGTTCAGAAGAACATACGTAAACGTGTTTTTGTGGTCATTTCATCAGCTGTTACTCGACAATGACTCGAAATGACCAAAGCAAGCGACAGAAAAAAATTATTCTATCTTCTCCCTCAATAAATTGTACCCCATTTCACTTGCTGAGCTGATCTTCCGCCCTCAATGTCGGAAGCGAATATGCTCCGCTGAATGGCACAGAATAAATACGTTTGAAGTTCATGGTTCAGCATTTTTGTCTTTGTAGGATACAACACTAATCAGAAATTCTCCCATTTCAGCAGCTGACGTCAGATGTCTTGGAAAGTACATTGGTAGGGCTCGTATTATCTTTTGTTTAAAAGTTAATAACTTGTAACATCCCTTGGGGATACTAATTCATGGCACGCTGACAGAGTGAGAAAAGTACTTTAATGTCAGTGTTTGTGTAGCTGGTTGTGTTTCATGTGACAGATGTCATAACCACACTAATTGCCTCAGTGGAATTACTCTGAATTGTATATAACTCTATAAAACCTGGCACCGGTCCATATGAGCAACGGGAACGTTCCGTACAACTGAACGCTGCTTCTGACGGAATATGGGATATCCAGCGATTTACTACATCGCGGCCGTTTTCTATCCTTCTATTGTCGCGATCGGTATCCCCGGTAAGGTACTGTAGCTGGTCACTCTATGTATGGTCCCGTCGCCTCTTGCTTTCGTTCGGTTGCACTGTTTGGAATTTTACTGAGCACAGATGCTAACTTCGTCTGAAATGTGGTTCCAGAATTGAGGATTCAAGCATCTGAATATTCTGTTATTCAGCTTCCAGATTTCTTCTGTGTGAAGCGTTTTTTTTTTGTCAATGATGTTGGTGCCCATATTGTTATAGTTCAATAATTTCATCTTGCTCGGCTTTCTTAACTAACAGTAGTCGCATTTCGAGATCAGAAGCTTTTTCAACTGAACGGCCAGTCGAATATTGACACTCAGCTCTTTTCTTCCATAAAATGTTAAATGATCACGTATGCATTAATTTTCACTTCAAATAAACCTTTCAGCTGCTTCACCTCAAATAATGGAAATGGTGTCGGTTATGGTGCGATCGACCTTCACCGTTACCTGAGTCATGGAAATCAGTTGCCCGGCTCAAATCTGTGGGAAAGTCTCCATCACACTGATGGTGGTTATAGTTTTCGCTTTAGGCGAACAGACCAACAATATCTATATTTTTTCAGATCCCTTCTCATCACTCCTGTATGCGCAGTGACACTTCTATTATTTGTTGTGACCAGGGACTGTTCTGTTTGGCTTACGGTCAATTTTACCTTCGATTGTTTCATCGCAATATGTTGTCGAAAGCTCGGGGAACGATACTGCACTGAGAGAACAGCAACTGTGGTTATGGTGACCGTGGTTATAGTGAGCTGCGTGAGAAGTGTCCCGTTTTACTTTGTGTTTGAACCTTACGTCATCATTGACAACATGCCGTGGCGTTGCGTCCTCTCAGATGAGTACGCTACGTTACCCGTGTGGAAAGGAATCGAAATATTAGATGGTATGTTAACATCGTTGTTACCAATCGGCTTAATTCTTGTCTTCATTGGGTTAACAGTAAGACATATAATTGCGGCAAATAGAGTCCGCAGAGGCCTTCGGCAGAGCAGCGATAAACAGAAAGACACCGAGGTGGAAATCCGCAGAAAATCGATGATTTTATTGTTCGCAATTTCAGCTAATTTCATATTACTTTGGGTGCCGTATGTAGCTCATTCTCTGAAATGGCAAACGGAAAATTACTATTACCTGGACAAATATTTGAGTTCCCCGGTATATATACTACAGCAATTTGGGTATATGTTGCAAACTCTCAGTGTGTGTACCAATACACTGACACAGAGGAAATTCAGACCAGAGCTGAAAAATTAAATTGTGTTTACGTTAAATGGTCATTTGTGTAAATAAAGCCCACACCAATTGCAATTCATTGTAATTTCAGAACAGAACAGTTTAAAAAGTCAATAGACATGGCGCATATGTCATTAATTGAAACAATCATGCGCCTGGTTTTCCTGAAGTGAATAAATTCCAAACTATTGCTGAAATTTGACAATTATCGGGAAACGTTACCGCAACAAAAAGCCAGGACCAAGATGCTCCGGGACAGCTTCATATACCAGGCCATCAAACTGATTTGAGTGTTTTTCTATGCTACATTGACTGTTCTATTTATTATAAATTATTATAAATTACTAGGATTGCACATTGCACATTTAAACGGAACCGGAACCGAAAGATTTTTATTCCACGTGTCTGTGAAGGATTTAAGAATAAAGTCCATTCAATCATAGGGAGAGCGATGACGTCCGGACAGCTTGGGATTCAAATGTTTCAAAATAGAGAGAGTCGGATGAAAGAGTGTGTAAGAAGTCTCTTTTAAACACAGGGAAAGTTTGATAGTATCACAGCTGCGGAAAGGGAGGACGCCGTGGTGGGATTATATGTTAGTAGATTGTGAGGGAAACTCAGAAGTAGCAAGGGAACAAATACTCGCTTGAGAGTATTCTGTACAGAGCTCCCATCAACAAAACGAAAACAACACCAAGAGGCAGTGAGAGATCGGGAGAGAGATTTTGCTCAGCTGCGTCTGTAAGCACACCTGTTGTCATAGGCAACATAAACTTCACGAAACACAAAATACTCTGCAGATGCTGGGGTCAAAGCAAAACACACGACACGCTGAAGGAACTCATCAGTTCGGGCAGCATCCATGGAAACGATCATCCAAAGTGTCGGGCCGAGAACTGACGTCCTGACGAAAAGACTCGGCACGAAACGTTGACGGATCGTTTCCACGGATGCTGCCCAACCTGCTGAGTTCCCAGCGTGTCTTCCATTAAACTTTACTGATATTCATCGGCAATTCCTCTGTTTAAAAGGTTTAGATGTGACAAAAGTTCTCTGTTGTGTATAGGATGGAGACCTGGCGGGCAGGCCGACTAGTGCTAATACTAGAAAGTGAAACGGGCTTGTAACTGATCGCTCCGCTTGTCAGCATTTCAGAACGATCGAGCACAGCTATTCGACATAGTCGAATTAGGGAAGCGATTTGTTCCTTCAAATACACAAGGAAAATATGGTAATTTTTAATGGGGTACTTGATTGGGGTTCAGCATTGGCTTCTTTCATTGCGACAGGGATCGGATAGCCCCGTAAAGTAACCCTTGTTGATAAGAGATATGAAACACCTCTTCAAGAAGAAGAAGAGTTCCCTTCCTGCGATTCTGTGGACGCAGGAAAGAAACTCGGATGGTAGTTTGACTCCCAGATCCCTGGGTCCGGGATGTTTCAGATCGCGTCCAAGATATTCTGCTGAGGGAGGGGTAACAGCCAGAGGTAGTAGTACGTATTGGTACCAATGACATAGAAAGGAAAAGGAAAGATATCCTGAAAAATGACTACAAGGTGTTCGGACGGAAGTTAAGAAGCAGGACAGCAAAGTAATAATCTCGGGATGACTGCCTGTGAGAATAGGAATAGAGTGAGGTGGAGGATAAATGCATGGCTGAGGGATTGCAGCAAGGAGCAGTGATTCAGATTTCTGGATCACTGGGACCCCTTTTGAGGCAGATGCGACAGGTTGCACATGAATCCCAGGGGGACCAATATCTTGGCAGAGAGGATTGCCAAGGCTACCGGGGAGAGTTTAATCTAGAATTGATAGAGGGTAGTAAACATATTGAAGAGACAGGGGAGGAGGAAGTTGTCTCCCAAACAGAGAAAGCTTATAGACAGTGCGAGAAGGAGGATAGACTGGTGATAGAGAAGGGAAGCGCCCTGATCGATGTTTCGAGGTGTGTCTATTTTAACGCAAGGAGTGTTGTGAACAAAGCGGATGAGCTTAGAGCGTGGATCGGTACTTGGAGATATGATGTGGTGGCCATTACAGAGAACTGGAAGTCTCAGGGACAGGATTGCTTACTTCAAGTACCGGGTTATAGATGATTCATGAAGGACCGAGAGGGAGGCAAAAGTGGCACTGTTAATGTATCGGCTGCAGAATAGATGGACACCATGGAGGGATTTTCTACTGAGTCTCTCTGGGTGGAGGTTAGGGACGGGAAAGGGTTAATGATTTTATTGTGTGATTTTCACAGGCCGCCCAATGGTAACAGGGATATCGAGGAGCATATAGGGAAACAGATACTGGAAAGGTTTAATAATATCAGAGTTGTCGTGATGGGAAATTTTAACTTCTCAAATATAACCATATAACCAAATAGCAATTACAGCACGGAAACAAGCCATCTCGGTCCCCCTAGTCCGTGCCGAACACTTACTCACACCGAGATCCACTAGCCCGCACTCCTCCTATAGCCATCCATTCCTTTCCTGTACATATACCAATCCAATTTTACTTTAAATGACAATAACGAACCTGCCTCTACAACATCTTGTTCCACACAGTTACCGCTCTCTGAGTAAAGAAATTCCCCCTCGTGTTACCCTTAAAGTTTTGCCCCCAAACTCTCAACTCATGTCCTGCTGTTTGAATCTCCCCTACTCTCAATGGAAAAACCCTATCCACTTCAACTCTATCTATTCCCCTCATAATTTCAAATACCTCTGAAAAGCCCCCTCAACCTTCCACGCTCCAAAGAATAAAGTCTTAACTTGCTCAACCTTTCCCTGTAACTTAGGTGCTGAAACCCAGGTAACATTCCAGTAAAGCTTCATTGTACTTTCTCTATTTTGTTGAAATCTTTCCTATAATTGGGTGACCAGAACTGTACACAATACTTCAAATTCAGCATTACCAATGCCTTGTACAATTTTAAAATTACATCACAATTCCTATACTCAATGCTCTGATTTATGAAAAACAGCACACCAAAAGCTTTCTGCACCACCCTATCCACATGAGATTCCACCTTCAGGGAACTATGCACCATTATTACTAGATCACTTTGTTCTACTGCATTCTTCAATGCCATACCATTTACCATGTATGTCCTATTTGGATTATTCCTACCAAAATGTAGCACCTCACACTTAACAGCATTAAACTCCATCTGCATTCATCCAGCCCATTCTTATAACTAGCCTAACTTTGAAAACCTACTTCATTATCCACAACGCCACCTACCTCAGCATCATCTGCATACTTACTAATCCAATTTACAACCCCATCATCCAGATCATTAATATATATGACAAATAACATTGGACCCAGTACAGATCCCTGAGACACACCACTAGTCACCGGTCTCCAACCTCACAAGCAGTTAACCACCACTACTCTCTGGCATCTCTTATCCAGCCACTATTGAATCAATTTTATTACTTCAATATTAATACCTAACGATTGAAGCTTCCTCACTAACCTTCCGAGTGGAACCTTGTCAAAGGCCTTACTGAAGTCCGCAGAGACAACATCCATTGCTTTACCCTCGTCAACCGTCCTCGTAAACTCTTTAAACAATTCTATAAGATTTGTCAATCATAACCTTCCACGCACAAATCTATGCTGACTATTCCTTATAAGACCCTGTCTATCCAGATAATTATATACCATCTCTAAGAATACTTTCCATTAATTTACCCACCTCTGACGTCAAACTGACAGGCCTATAATTGCTAGGTTTACTCTTAGAACCCTTTTTAAAAATTTTTTTATTAGTTTTTCAAAACATTTTACAAATTAAAAACCCCAAATCCCAATGAGGAACATTAAAACAGTGCAAAATTAAGCATACAATAACAATATGCTACAAAGGAATAGAATTTAACAAATAAAGGCACCTAAATTAAAGACAAGTAAGCTTAGTGTCCTCCCCAAGCCCCACAACACAAGAAAAAAACAACAGCAACTCCAGACCAACCACAACACAATATAGAGAGTATAAGTCAGGACAGCCAAACTCCCAGACTGTGAATACACTCAGCAACAGAGGATAATAATGCCTTCTACCAGAAAAAAAAGGAGCTGAAAGCAAGGGACCGAAAAGAAAAAAAAACCCTAGTCAAGAGGAAGGTTATGAAAGTACTCGATAAAAGGTCTCCAGACCTTATGGAACTTTAGATCCGAATTGAGAACTGAATAATGATTTTTTTCGATGTCCAAACAGGCCATGATGTCGTTAAGCCATTGAGCATGAGTGGGCGGGGCAACATCTCTCCATCTGAGGAGGATCAAGCGTCTAGCCAGGAGAGAGGCAAAGGATAATATTCGGCATTTGGTCGGACCCAGACATAAATCTGTCTCGCCCCAAAAACCGAACAGAGCATTTAAGAAGTTTGGCTCTAGGTGCTGATTCAGAATACACGATAACGTAGTAAAGACATATTTCCAGAATTTCTCCAAGCTAGGACAGAACCAGTACATACGGATGAGAGAGGCCACGCCCCTCTTGCATTTATCACAGAGCGGACTAACGCTAGGGTAGAATCGAGATAGTTTAGATTCAGACATATGGGCTCATGAACAATCTTAAACTGTAAAAGGCAGTGGCGAGCAGAAAGAGAGGTTGAGTTAACCGATTTGAGAACTGAATCCCAGCTCTCCTCAGATAAGGAGATATTTAAATCCTGCTCCCAGGCCATTTTGATTTTATCCATGGGGGCCCGTCGTAAGGCTGCTAGTTTATCTCGGATGATTGATATTAAGCCTTTACCTAGTGGATTCATGGAAAGAAATAGGTCCATAGCATTTTTCGCAGGCATTTCCGGAAAGTTAGGAATTAAAGGAGCAACAAAGTGTCGGACCAAGATATCTGAAAAAATGAGCATTGAGCATCAAAATGAGCAAACGGCGGCCATTTTCAAATTGTCCAATTGCGTCTCAGATCGGAGTTCTGAGAGGCGGGACTGCGCAGGCGCGTGAGGAGGCCTGGGAAGGCGGGAAGATATAAAAAGGAGAGACTGTGTGAGGTAGTTCTCTTTTGGAAGAGGACAGCGAGGCTTTGAGAGGAAGTGCGGCGGCGGCCATTTTCAAATTATCCAATTGCGTCTCAGATCGCAGTTCTGAGAGGCGGGACTGCGCAGGTGCGTGAGGAGGCCTGGGAAAGAGGGAAGGTATAAAAAGAACGCAGCCTTAAGAAGCGGGCAGCTTCGTTTGCGGGCAGCGGAGCGCGCCGGGAGCAGAGTGTAGGGCTTGGGCTTAGGGGGCTTAGGCAGAAGAGGGCACAGTCGGCTTATCTTTTAGTTCTTGTTATTTTTCAGGAAGTATGAGTGTGAGGGCAGCTTGTTGTTCTCGGTGTCGGATGAGGGAGGTCCTGGAGTCTCCGAGCCTCCCGGACGTCCACATCTGCGCCAGGTGCACCGAACTGCAGCTCCTGAAGGACAGAGTTAGGGAACTGGAGCTGCAGCTCGATGACCTTCACCTGGTCAGGGAGAGTGAGGAGGTGATTGAGAGGAGTTACAGGCAGTGGTCACTCCGGGGCCACGGGAGGCAGATAGGTGGGTCACGGTCAGCAAAGGGAAGAGGCAGGTACTAGAGAGTACCCCAGTGGCTGTACCCCTTGACAATAAGTACTCATGTTTGAGTACTGTTGGGGGGGCAGCCTACCTGGTGGAAGTGACAGTGGCCGGGCCTCCGGCACAGAGGACGGCCAAGTAGCTCAGAAGGGTAGGGGTAGAAGAAAGAGGACCATAGTAATAAGGGACTCGATAGTCAGGGGTTCAGACAGGCGGTTCTGTGGAGGTGATCGGGAGTCCCGGATGGTAATTTGCCTCCCTGGTGCCAGGGTTCGGGACGTTTCTGATCGCGTCCAAGATATCCTGAAGTGGGAGGGTGAGGAGCCAGAGGTCGTGGTACATGTAGGTACCAATGACATAGGAAGGAAAGGGGAAGAGGTCCTGAAACGAGAGTATAGGGAGTTAGGAAGGCAGTTAAGAAGAAGGACCGCAAAGGTAGTAATCTCGGGATTACTGCCTGTGCCACGCGACAGTGAGAGTAGAAATGGAATTAGGTGGAGGATGAATGCATGGCTGTGTGATTGGAGCAGGGGGCAGGGATTCAAGTTTCTGGATCATTGGGACCTCTTCTGGGGCAGGCGTGACCTGTTCAAGAAGGACGGGTTACCCTTGAATCCTGGGGGGACCAATATCCTAGCGGGGCGGTTTGCTAGGGCTACAGGGCAGACTTTAAACTAGTAAGATGGGAGGGGGGCGGGAATAAATTTGAGGAAACCATGGGAGAGGAGGTTAGTTCACCAGTAGAGCAAGTGAATAGACAGTGTGTGAGGGAGGAAAGGCAGGTGATGGAGAAGGAATGCGCTCAGCCCGAAGATGTAGGGGAGAAGAAAGAAAAGGAGAATAAATTTGAATGCATTGTTAGGGATGAAAAGAGAGGAAGAGGTGGAGAGTATCTTAAATGTATCTATTTTAATGCTAGGAGCATTGTAAGAAAGGTGGATGAGCTTAAAGCGTGGATTGATACCTGGAATTATGATGTTGTAGCTATTAGTAAAACATGGTTGCAGGAAGGGTGTGATTGGCAACTAAATATTCCTGGATTTAGTTGCTTCAGGTGCGATAGAGTAGGAGGTGTTGCGTTGCTTGTCCGAGAAAATCTTCTGGCGGTGCTTTGGAAGGATAGATTAGAGAGCTCCTCTAGGGAGACTACTTGGGTGGAGTTGAGGAATGGGAAAGGTGTAGTAACACTGATAGGAGTGTATTATAGGCCACCTAATGGGGAGCGAGAGTTGGAAGAGCAAATGTGTAAGGAGATAGCAGATATTTGTAGTAAACACAAGGTGGTGATTGTGGGAGATTTTAATTTTCCACACGTAGACTGGGAAGCTCATTCTGTAAAAGGGCTGGATGGTTTACAGTTCGTGAAATGTGTGCAGGATAGTTTTTTGCAACAATACATAGAAGTACCGACTAGAGATGGGGCAGTGTTGGATCTCCTGTTAGGGAATGCGATAGGTCAGCTGACAGATGTATGTGTTGGGGAGCACTTCGGGTCCAGTGATCACAATAGCATTAGCTTCAATATAATTATGGACCAGGACAGGACCTAGAGTTGAGATTTTGGATTGGAGAAAGGCTAACTTTGAGGAGATGCGAAGGGATTTAGAGAGAGTGGATTGGGTCAAGTTGTTTTATGGGAAGGATGTAATAGAGAAATGGAGGTCATTTAAGGGTGAAATTATGAGGGAACAGAATCTTTATGTTCCTGTTAGGTTGAAAGGAAAGATTAAAGGTTTGAAAGCACCATGGTTTTCAAGGGATATTAGAAATTTGGTTCGGAAAAAGAGGGATGTCTACAATAGATATAGGCAGCATGGAGTAAAGGAATTGCTCGAGAAATATAAAGAATGTAAAAGGAATCTTAAGAAAGAGATTAGAAAAGCTAAAAGAAGATACGAGGTTGGTTTGGCAAATAAGGTGAAAGTAAATCCGAAAGGT
This sequence comes from Hypanus sabinus, assembly GCF_030144855.1. Lineage (NCBI taxonomy): Eukaryota > Metazoa > Chordata > Chondrichthyes > Myliobatiformes > Dasyatidae > Hypanus > Hypanus sabinus. The sequence goes on from NC_082723.1 coordinate 94,618, forward strand.
TTCTACAGTTATATTAAAAGCAAGAGGATAGTGAGGGATAAAATTGGCCCCGTAGAGAATCAGAGTGGTCAGCTGTGTGTAGAGCCGAGGGAGATGGGAGAGATTTTGAACGATTTCTTCTCTTCGGTATTCACTAAGGAGAAGGATATTGAATTGTGTAAGGTGTGGGAAACAAGTAAGGAAGTTATGGAGCCTATGACAATTAAAGAGGTGGAAGTACTGGCGCTTTTAAGAAATTTAAAGGTGGATAAATCTCCGGATCCTGACAGGATATTCCCCAGGACCTTGATGGAAGTTTGTGTAGAAATAGCAGGAGCTCTGACGGAGATCTTTAAGATGTCATTAGAAACGGGGATTGTGCCGGAGGATTGGCGTATTGCTCATGTGGTTCCATTGTTTAAAAAGGGTTCTAGAAGTAAGCCTAGCAATTATAGACCTGTCAGTTTGACATCAGTGGTGGGTAAATTAATGGAAAGTATTCTTAGAGATAGTATTAATAATTATCTGGATAGACAGGATCTGATTAGGAGTAGCCAGCATGGATTTGTGCGTGGAAGGTCATGTTTGACAAACCTTATTGAATTTTTTGAAGAAGTTACGAGGAATGTTGACGAGGGTAAGGCAGTGGATGTAGTCTATATGGACTTCAGCAAGGCCTTTGACAAAGTTCCACATGGAAGGTTAGTTAAGAAGGTTCAGTCGTTAGGTGTTAATGCTGGAGTAATAAAATGGATTCAACAGTGGCTAGATGGGAGATGCCAGAGAGTTGTGGTGGATAATTGTTTATCGGGATGGAGGCCGGTGACTAGCGGGGTGCCTCAGGGATCTGTTTTGGGCCCAATGTTGTTTGTAATATACATAAATGATCTGGATGATGGGTGGTAAATTGGATTAGTAAGTATGCCGATGATACTAAGGTAGGAGGTGTTGTGGAGAATGAGGTGGGTTTTCAAAGCTTGCAGGGAGATTTATGCCGGTTAGAAGAATGGGCTGAACGTTGGCAGATGGAGTTTAATGCTGAGAAGTGTGAGGTTCTACATTTTGGCAGGAATAATCCAAATAGAACATACAGGGTAAATGGTAGGGCATTGAGGAATGCAGAGGAACAGAGAGATCTAGGAATAACAGTGCATAGTTCCCTGAAGGTGGAGTCTCATGTAGATAGGGTGGTGAAGAAGGCTTTTGGAACGCTGGCCTTTAGAAATCAAAGCATTGAGTACAGAAGTTGGGATGTAATGTTAAAATTGTACAATGCATTGGTAAGGCCAAATTTGGAATATTGTGTGCAGTTCTGGTCACCGAATTATAGGAAAGATATCAATAAATTAGAGAGAGTGCAGAGACGATTTACTAGGATGTTACCTGGGTTTCAGCACTTAAGTTACAGAGAAAGGTTGAACAAGTTAGGTCTCTATTCATTGGAGCGTAGAAGGTTGAGGGGGGATTTGATCGAGGTATTTAAAATTTTGAGAGGGATAGATAGAGTTGACGTGAACAGGCTGTTTCCATTGAGAGTAGGGGAGATTCAAACGAGAGGACATGATTTGAGAGTTAGGGGGCAAAGTTTAAGGGAAACACGAGGGGGTATTTCTTTACTCAGAGAGTGATAGCTGTGTGGAATGAGCTTCCTGTAGAAGTAGTAGAGGCCAGTTCAGTTGTGTCATTTAAGATAAAAGTGGATAGGTATATGGACAGGAAAGGAGTGGAGGGTTATGGGCTGAGTGCGGGTAGGTGGGACTAGGTGAGATTAAGAGTTCGGCACGGACTAGGAGGGCCGAGATGGCTTGTTTCCGTGCTGTTATTGTTATGTGGTTATATGGTTTTGTTATATAGGCAGATTGAACTTAACAGAGAACTGCTGAAAAGAAGCGAAGCGATTATCAATGAAAAGATCTTCAAAATGTCTAATGCCGTTGCTATACCAAATCTGGAATGCTGAATCGTATGTAGTAGGTAAAAAAAGTTGATTATGAGCAACAGGGCTGGAAACGGAAAACCCCTGGAAACCATAGCACTTCCTGATCTGAGCCCATATACGCAAAGAGTGTCTAACAAGAGGATTAGCTATTGATCTGGGCAGACTACTAGGGAGTGCAGAGCCAAGAAGTGCAGAGATAGATAATTCTTTAGTGGAGCTCAGCTCCATCGCCACTCAGATAGGGCACTCGGATTGGCCATGGAAGAAAGACCAGAAGGTAGCACAAGGTATATTAGCTGCCCAATAATATAAACGAAAGTTAGGTAAAGCCATGCCACCCTCTTTTTTAGATTTTTGGAGATGGATTTTATTAATTCTAGAGCGCTTATTCTGCCACAGATATGACAAAATAATAGAGTCTAAGGAATCAAAAAAAGATTTAGGAATAAAAATTGGGATAGATTGAAATAGGTATAAAATTTGGGGAGGACATACATTTTAACGACATTAATACGACCTACCAAAGACATAGATAGAGGTGACCATTGTACCAGACTCTGTTTTATAGCATATGAAAGACTGGAAAAGTTTTCACGAAAGAGATCTTTAAAAGAACCCTTTTTAAACAATGGAACCACATCAGCAATATGCCAATCCTCCGGCACCATCCCCGTTTCTAATGACATTTGAAATATTTCTGTCAGAGCCCCTGCTATTTCTACACTAACTTCCCTCAAGGTCCCTGGGAATATCCTGTCAGGATATGGAGATTCACCCACTTTTATATTCCTTAAAAGCGCCAGTACTTCCTCCTCTATAATCGCCATAGTTTCCATAACTTACCTACTTATTTCCCTTACCGTACACAATTCAATATTCTTCTCCTTAGTGAATACCGAAGAAAAAAAATTGTTCAAATTCTCCCCCATCTGTTTTGGCTCCACACATAGCTGTACATTCTGAATTTCTAAGGGACCAATTTTATCCCTAACTATCCTTTTGCTATTAATATAACAGTAGAAACCCTTCGGATTTAATTTCACCTTACTTGCCAAAGCAACCTCTTATCTTCTTTTAGCTTTTCTAATCTCTTTCTTAAGTTTCTTCCTACAATCTTTATATTTTGCTCGAGCACCTCATTTACTCCATGCTGCCTATATTTATTGTAGATAACCTTTTTCCTAACCAAGCGTCCATTATCCCTTAAAAACCATGGCTCTCTCAAACTGTTAACCATTCCTTTCAACCTAACAGGCACATAAACATTCTGTACCCCAAAGAAATGTCACCTTTAATAACTTGCATTTCTCTATTACATCCATCCCATGAAACAAATTGTCCCAATCCACTCCTTCTAAATCCTTTCGCATCTCTGCAACGTTAGCCTTTCTCCAACCAAAAATCTCAACGCTGGGTCCAGTCCTGTCCTTCTCCATAATTATATTGAAACTATAATTTCAAGAGTTGAACTTAAAATTTCATAGGGAGGAAATAAATTCTGACATAGCAGTATTTCAGTGGAATAAAGGAAATTACAATGGATTAAGAGAGGAATTAGTCAAAGTAAATTGAAAAGAGCTTCTGGTAATGATGTCAGCAGAGCAGCAACGGCATTCGTTTCTAGAAAAAAAATCAGTAAGGGGCAGGACATGTGAATTCCAAAAGTGAAGAAATACTCCAATGGCAAAATAATACAACTGTGGATGACAAGGGAAGTCAAATCTAATGCAAAAACGAAAGACAGTGCATGCAACAACGCTAAAATTAGTGGGAAGATAGAGGATTGGGAAGTTTTTAACAACCTACAGAAGGCAACTGAGAGAATCATGAGAAGAAAAAAAGAGATGAAATATGTAAACAAGCTAGCAAATAATATCAAAGTGGAGAGTAAAACCTCTTTCAAGTGCAGTTTTTGTTTTGCCGGTCGGAGAGGGGGTGATTGTTGTTAGTCGCCGCTTACATGCGGGAGAGTTGACTTTGAGGTTCTCATATTTAACTCTCGTTCATCAAAGACTTAAACAATAAATGGCTGATTCGTTTCTTTCATTTGGAACAAAAACAAAACTCTGTATTATACAGTCTAAGTTACAGACTCCCTGTAGCAAAGGGGGTCTGGATTTTCCAGACCTCAAATGATATCGGTATTTCAGTGGAGTAAAGGAAATTACAGTGGCAAGAGAGAGGAACTGGCCACGGTTGAGTGTAAAGGGACACTAGCGCGAAGGACGGCAGAACAGCAGTGGCTAGATTTTGTGCGAGAAGTGCGGAAGGTGAAAGACAGATATATTCCAAAGAAGAAGCAATTTTCGAATGGAAAAAGGATGCAACTATGGCTGACGAGAAGTCAAAACCAATGTAAAATCAAACCAGAGGGCATACAAGGAAGCAAACATTAGTGGGAAGACAGAGGATTGGGAAGTTTTTATAAGCTTACAAAAGGAAGCTAAGAAGGTCATTAAGAAGGAAAAGATGAACTATGAAAAGAAGCTATCAAATAATATCAAAAACGATACTAAAAGCTTTTTCAAATATATGAAGAGTAAAAGACAGGTGAGCGTATACATAGGACCAATAGGAAATGATGCCGGAGAAATTCTAATGGGAGAAAAAGAAATGGCAGAGGAACTGAATTAGTATTTTGCATCAGTGTTCACTGAGGAAGCCTTCAGCAATATAACGGACATTCAAGGGTGTCAGGGAAGAGAAATGTGTGCAGTCAGAATTCCGACAAAGAAAGCTGAATAGTCTAAGTGTAGATAAATATCCTGGACCAGATGGAATGCACCCTCATGTTCTTAACGAAGTAGCAGTGGAGATTGCAGAGGCATTAGCAATGATCTTTCAAAAGTCGGTAGATTCTGGCATGGTTCCGGAGGTCTTGAAAATTGCACATGTCACTCCGCTATTTATGAAGGGGGCAAAGAAGCAAAAAGGAAATTATAGAGTTTCAAGCTAGACATCGGTGATTGGGAAGTTGTTGGAATCCATTGTCAAGGATGGAGTACCAGGAGGCATATGATAAGATAGGCAGAACTCAGCATGGTTCCCTTAAAGGTGAATCCTGTCTGACAAACCTAGTGCAAATTTCTGAGGAAATTACAAGTCGTCTAGACAAGGGAAATGCAGTGGATGTTGTGCATTTGGATTTTCAGAAAGCCTTTGACAAGGTGCCGCACATGAGGTTGCTAAACAAGATAAGAGCCCATGGAATTACGGGAAAGTTAGATGCGTGGATGGAGAGTTGGTTGATTGGCAGGAAACAGAGAGTGTGAATAAGGGATCCCATTCTGGTTGGCTGCTGGTTACCACTGGTGCCCTTGTTGGGGCCGCTTGTTTTTTTTTTACGTTGTATATCAACAGGATTATGGAATAGATGGCTTTGTGGCTAAGTTTGCTGATGATACAGAGATAGGGGGAGCGACCGGTAGTGCTGAGGAAACAGAGAGTCTGCAGAGAGACTTGAATAGATTGGGGGAATGGGCAAAGAAATGGCAAATGAACTACAATGTCGGAAACTGTACCGTCATGCACTTTGGTGGAAGTAATAAACGGGCAGGCTATTATTTAAATAGGGAGAGAATTCAAAGTTCTGACATGCAACGGGACTTGGGAGTCCTCGTGCAGAATACCCTTACGATTAACTTCCAGGTTGAGTCGATGGTGAAGAAGGCGAATGCAATGTTGGCATTCATTTCTAGAGGAATACAGTATAGGAGCAGGGATATGATGTTGAGGTTCAAAAAAGCACGGGTAAGACGTCACTTGAAATACTGTTTGCAGTTTTGGGCTCCTAATTTGAGAAAGGAAATGTTGACATTGGAGAGGGTTCAGAGAAGATTTACTAGAATGATTCCGGGAATGAGAGGGTTAGCATATGAGGAACGTTTGACCGCTTTTGGACTGTACTCCTTGGAGATTAGAAGAATGACGGGGGACCTCATAGAAGTATTTCGAATGTTGAAGGGCATGAACAGAGTGAATGTGGCAAAATTGTTTCCAATGATGGGGGAGTCTAGTACAAGAGGACATGACTTGAGGATTGAAGGGCGCCGATTCAGAACGGAGATGCGATTTTTTTTTTATCCAGCGGGTGGTGAATCTGTGGAATTTGTTGCTACGGGCAGCAGTGGAGGCCAAGTCACTGGGCGTATTTAAGGCAGAGATTGATAGGAATCTGAGTAGTCAGGGCATCAAAGGTTATGGTGAGAAAGCGGGGGAATGGGGCTAAAAGGGAGACTGGATCAACTCAGGATGAAATGGCGGAGCAGGCTCGATGGGCCTAATGGCCGACCTCTGCTCCTTTGTCTTATGGTCTTATATCAATTGTTTCTTTTTATCTTATGTGGTTGACTGGGTTTGCAGGGGCCCCTCCTCAATTTGGCTGGACATTAAAGCTTCATACGCAAAATGCACACTTATTAATGTGTTTTTCTTCAAGTAGATGAAACCAGTTGAGGAATATTGTCGCAATCCAATAACAATACAAAAAGGGCTTGGAGGGTCGTGCGGAGAATTGAGGATAACGCAGCGAAAATATCACCCTTCACTCCAATAACTGGCAGTCCAGATTTTCAGCCTGGCATAGTGGAATCAGATAATGGATTTCTAAGGGTATTTTCCATCGAGAAGGTATGTTTGATGAAGGAACGATGATGTCTTTTAGTCAAACGGTACAGAAAACAACATACCAGACAAGGACCTTTTTTGTTTCTTTCAGATAAGAGATTATATACAGAAATAAGGCGTTATTGTTCACTGATTTCTGTACTTCTGAAATAGAAAAGTGAGTGTTTTGTTCTGATGGTGAAGTCTCCATTAATACTTTTTACTGCATCCTGAGGGAAAGTTCCTGTGGAGAGGGTGAGCTGCTGGGACTTATTTGGGAGGAATAGCCGGGTTTAGAAATTGCAGCTGAAATAGAGGAAGACATCTGTGATAATGAAAAGGAAATTTCAGTTTGTAATCGAACTAAAGCATCGCAACTCAAATGACACACTTTGCTGTATGTTTCCATGTTTTGCTCCACACAGGACAGGAGGACAGGTTGATCGAACTCAAACTTTCCTCTTTGGAGTGAAGAAGAATGAGAGGTAAAGTGACAGTAGTGGACATAGGAGACATAGATCGAGTGGACATTCAGAGAGGCAGAAATGGCTAATACCAGAGAATAATTTTCAGGTTAACTTGAGGGAAGTATAGTGGTGATTTCAGAGCTTAGTGATTTACACAGAGAATGGTGTCTGCACTGAGTATCCTGTCAGAGATGGCGGGGGAAGCCGATCCATCAGGGGAATTTAACAAACTGTACTTTAGGCGCATCAGTGATAGATAACCGGACGGTGGTGTGGGTTAAGACTGATCTTGGAGTAGGTTAAAATGTCGTATTCTGCATAGTTCTAATAATATATATCATAACTTAGTTTAAGTTCCATTCTTGCCTTCATGGCCTAATGTCACTGTAACTGAATCGTGTCTGCTGACGGCTGGAGATGACTGTGAACCTATTGGGGCTCAGCCTGGATCATATAACCAAGTCAGCTCCTTTCCAACAGACTGTATTTCAGAGATACACCACACACCTTGACTGCCACATTGACAATCATAGACAGAACTATCGTGGGCAGTCAGCTTTCCTGACCGAGCTCTTACTCTTATGCAGTTACACACACACACACACACACACACACACACACACACACACACACACACACACACACACACACACACACACACACACACACACACACACACACACACACACACACACACACACACACACACACACACACAAACGCGCGCGCGCGCGCTTAGCAGAGATACGGGTAACTCTGGCAGAGTTCAGATATCTATTCTGGCACTGTCTGCAAAGGGGTTGTATGCAGACCCAGTGAGCAAGTGCGGTACCTCTAGTTGGTGCGCTTTCTTCCACGGTTCGAAGTCGTACCGGTGAGTTGATTAATTTGTCATTGTGTACTGTCTGTCATTAGGCTCGTGTTAAATAATTGGCCATTGGACTGGAAATTACAGTTCTACGATGTTCCACTAAATAAAATAAAGTTTATTTTAGCGACCATAGACTACAGACCCTGGAGCTTAAGCCAGGTACCAGAGACCACAGACCATAGAGCATAGACTGTAGAGTTTAGGGGAAAGGCCATTGACCACAGGCCGTTGTGCACAGACCAGATAACTTTGGACAGAGACCATAGGTCACAGACCGTAGAGTTGAGGCCAGGGATAATAGACTACAGACCATTGAGTTTAGGCCACAGACCATAGAGTTTAGGCCAGAGACGATAGACCACGGACTGTAGAGCACGGTGTATAGAGCTTATGCCAAAGTCCATTAACCACAGAACATAGAGCCTACGCCGGAGACAACAGACCACAGACAATAGAGATTAGGCCAGAGACGATAAACCAAAGACCATAGAGTTTAGGACAGACACAAGCGGAGACAGACCTTCTCTCTTGGGCTAGAGACCATAGACCATAGATTGTAGAGCACAGACTGTAGAGCTTTAGTCAAAGACCATAGACCACAGATGTAGAGTAAAGGCTGTAGACCTTAGACCAGAATGCAGAGGCCACAGGCATCAGTATAATTCAGGCCGGTGTTGGGTGAGTTAGGATGCTTGCTAAGTTGCAAACCATCAAAAGTGAAATATTGAGAGTACAGAGTTTGTATGTTCCTGTTAGATTAAAAGACAATACTTCATGGAATTTTGATTTTAGAGAGATATTGAAGACCTGATTATGAAGCCGAAAGGGGCATAAACATTTAGCATCAGTTGAGAAACTGCAGCAGTATGAGAAATGTATAGAAGACTGAGGGGAGAATTCAATCGGGCGAGAAGAAGACCTGAGATTTCTCGAGCAGAATAGGTGAAGGATCCCTGAAGACAAATGAAGAGCAAAAGGATTGCAAGGGATAACAATGTTGTTCAGGACGATCAGGACTGTCCTCTATGGATGGAGCCTAGAGAAATTGGGAAGGTCTTAATTGTTTTTTTGCATCTGTATTTATTTCGAAGACGAAGGAAATGGACAAAAACATTAAGCAACCTCCGTTGTGATAGCTTGACATCGACCTTCTGAAAATCCAAGTGCACAACAGCCACTAATTGTCTTTTGTCTGTCATGCTTGTTATGTCTTCAAATCATTCCTACAGATTCGTCAGGGAAGATTTTCACACCTGTAAGGCATGTTGACAACAGCCTATTTTACCACGTGCCTCCACGTACCCTGAAACGATGTCCTTATACATCGACTGCAAAATTTTCCGAACAACTGAAGTCAGACTAACTGGCTTATGACTTTCTTTCTTCTACATCTCTCCTTTCCTGAAGATCATTACTAATGCCCCCCACAATCTCTTCTGCCGACACTTTTAGTACCCGCCAGTCTACACCAGCTGGTGTACCTAGAGACAGAAATTTCATTTTCAACTTTCAAAAGAACCTTAAAATGGAAATTGTTTGGTGAATGATTCTGAAAGAGGGGGGATTCGCGGGGATCATAATATTCTCGTATTGATTGCTGAGGGTAAAATGATCGACACGAAAATAGGGAAGCTTGAGTTGTGATCTGGGTGATTTGCTGCGATTCGTTATCAAGCTAATTTAAGTGAAGAGGTAAAATAATATCGGTGTCAGGTTCTAACTGAATAGCCTGATGTGTTTAAAAAGGTCTAACAGGAAGTAAGTAGATGAGGATTTATGTTCTCAGTAGCTAAATCATGAGTTATGTGTTTTTAAAAATTGGTTTGATAGACCCGAGCTTGATTTGTAAATATATGGTTAAATTCTTGTGCAAGTAGATTGATTTCTCGCCACGCGAGTGGATATTCAGCTTACATGGAAGCACGGTATCAGTAAAATAATTGATAAATACAGTGGAGCAATAAGTATTCTCAGGTTTCTATGCGCCCGTTCTTTGAGAAATCTCTGTTAACTATTTAGATCTGTTTAAACTGATCAGTTCTTGATAATGGCTGTGTTGCTTAACTTCAACTTCATCTTGAACTTTCACTTATTTGGGTGTGATACAAGCACAGACTTTTCCATTGTGTTGTAATACCCTAAGCTCATCCTCTGTTTCGGCGTTACTGGTTGAAATGGGTCAGTTCTCTTTAACAGCTGCGGAAAATGCAGTTGCTGTTAACATACTGGCCTAATTTGAGGGGGCAGATCACACTGTTAATGCTGTGCTGCAGGACTCTTGGGAGCATCTCAAGAAGAGTGTTTATGTTTTTGGTGGCTGGGTTCTGATCACGCTAGGAAAATTTGTATATTTTGGATTATGCAGTATGCTCCACTGCATTTTTCTTGGTAACGCAATAACTTCAATATTTTACTTTACAGGATTCAAAAATAAAGTCTAAGGATTCGGTTTTGCCTAAGCTTCGGTTGATTAATCAATACATGAAGGAAAATTAAGAAATCTTTTCGGATGGATCAAAAGGTAATTTAACTGGGAAATTTGATTGGCAGTTTCTCTGCTAATTGTAAGTATTTTTCAGCAGAATTGTTGCTATCATTTTGGGCTTACTTTGGGTGGAGGAAATTTTCCATGAAAAGTTGTAATTTGTTTTTTGGTTTTGATTTGTCTGAAAACCAATCTTCCCAACAGTTGGTCAAATTGCTATTGGAAACTCATTAAACATTATTTCACAAGCAAAGTGCTGGTTTCCATGTCTATCTCACCTGTGCCTACCCATTGTGCTGATGTGGGGAATGAGCGGGTTGTCTGCTCATCTCGAAAAGCTGCTAAAAGTTCAGCTGTGCATATAGACTTCTAATGAAGCAAATCAAAAGCTACGGGATTTGGTCGTTAGATTTACTTTGATTTTTCATGTATATCGTTAATAAGCAGATTTGGATGTGTCGACGAATATGATGGTGAACACAGATTTGCGGGTGGACACAGATATGTGGGTGTCAGTGGATTTGATGGTTTGTTGAATATCATACACACAAGTGTCTCATTTGCAGTTATTTTAATAATAAATTCACTTTGAACCGTGAGCAGTCGGGCCTCGGGGAGTGCGGTCGGGCAGATGAAGCTGGGAACAGCGATTCAAAATTAGTTGAAAGTGGCAAGCCTGTTTGATAGGGTCGTAAAGAAGGCATTTGAGACATTGGCCTTCCTAAATGAAACGACTAAGTACAGGGGATGAGGTGTTTTGCTCAAATTGTATAAGATGTTGGTGAGGCTTAATTTGGAGTATTGTGTGCAGTTTTTGTTACCTGCCTATATCAATTAAAATTGGAAGAGTACCGGTAAAATTTACCATACGTTTGCTGGGACTTGAGTATCTGAGCTGTCGGGAACTGGTTTGGACTCTACTCTCTGGAACGAGGAAAATTAGGGAATTTTTCATAGGTATTTACAATATTGTGAGTATTACAGATCAGGTAAATGCAAGCAGAAATGCTCCACTGAGGTTGAGGAGACTGAAACTAGAATTCGAATTTTAATTGTGAAAGGTAAAATATTCAAGGGGAATCCGAGTAGGATTTTCTTCACTCAAGGGTTGGTACTGGTGTGGTAAGTGCTGTCGGCCGAAATGTTGAATGTGGGTTCGGTGGCATTCTAGAAAAGTTTGGATCTGAACAAGGATGGCAAGGGTATTTAGCACTATTGTCCAGCAGCAGTTATGGAAATTGGCAGAATAATAATTAGGTACGAACTAAATGGGCAAAAGGGTTTGTTTCTTTGTTGTACTGCCCTCTGCCTGCAAATAAAGTGTAGAGGAGGGGAAACTGGTTGGGCCTTTTTACCGAAAAGGAAGCGAAGTACTTTAAGACTTTCTAGGTGTATAGGTACTAATACTGTATAGGTACTGGAAATCCATGTTCAAAATCAGGCCACCAGGACCAGGGATTTTAACGTTGTTGAAATTCCAGAGCATGTGAAATTCACGGAGGTAGATTGGAAACAACTGGGAGAAATTCAAGTGGACGGACACCAGTTCAGTTGGGCAGGGGCAAGCACAGACAATGGGTCTACCTACACAGACACAGAAAAAAAAACATTAACGCACATTGACAAATACAGACAAACAAAATACCTAGGCACAGACACAAAAAGCCACACACACATGCCAACAACGTCGAGACACAAACCCGCCACATACATACGTTAATACACACACACACACAATCACATGCATCAGAGCATAAGGCTATAAAGGTAAGAGCAGGAGTAGGCCACCTGGCCCATCGAGCCGGTTCCAGCATTAAATAAGATCATGGATGACCTGCCTATCGACTCATTTCCACCTATCTGCCTTTTCCCCTTAATTTCCCTAATCTGCAAAATCTATTTCACCTTATCTTAAGTATACAGACATATTTACTGAGGTAGCCTGGACAGCTTTACTGGGCTAATCTCTGGGGAAAGCAGTACCTCGTCATTCCCTCCTAAACCTATTCCTATGTCCCCTAGTTCTTGTGTAACCTACCAGTCAAAACATCTTTCCTGCCTCTATCGTATCTATCCTTTTCATAATTTTATATGTTTCCATAGGATCTCTTCTTATTCTTCTGAATTTCAGCAAGTACTATCCCAGGTGATTCAATCTGCCCTTATAGACTCACCCTCTCATCTCTGGAATGAAGCTGGTGAACCTCCTCTGCATCGCCTACAAAGACAGTATATCCTTCTTCAAGTAAGGAGAACAGAGCTGCACGCAGTAATCCAGGCGTGGCCGAACCATTACCCTGTACAGTTGCAGCATAAGCTCCCTGCTGTTAAATTCAATCCGTCTAGCAATGAAGGCTAACATTCCGTTTTCTTTCTTGATAACCTGCTGCACCTGCAAACCAAACTTCCATGCTGAACCACTCCCAAGTCCGTCTGCACAGCAGCACGCTCCATATATTTCCTATTCAATTAATAATCTGCCCTTTCATAGTTCCTTCCAAAATTAATGATCTCGCAATTGTCAAAATTGTACTCCCTCTGACACTCACCTAACCTATCATAATCTCTCTGTATACTTTTCCAGTCAAATTAGTATCATCAACAAACGTAGATACACCACAGTATGTCCTCTTTTCCAAATCGTTAATGTCTATCGTGAACAGTTGCGGCATACAGCTCACCACTGATTGTCAACCAGATTAACACCCATAATATCCCAACTCTCTGCTTTCTATTAGTTAACTCATCCTCTGTCTATGGTAATATATCACCCCCAACTCGATGCAACCGTATCTGCTGGAATAGTCTTTTTTTCTTGTACCTTATCAAACGTCTTCTGGAATCCAAAAAAAACCCCCAAAAAAACCGGCTATCATTCTGCATCAATGCACCATTCGTGTTCTATTTCAAAGAACCCAAGAAAGCCTGACAAACAGGACCTGCCTTTGCTGGATCCATGCTGCGTCTGCCTGATGGAACCATTTTTCCCCCAGATTCGTCACTGTATCTTCTTTTACGACAGATTTAAGCATTTTTTTATCGAAATTGTTAAACGTACTGGCCTATCGTTCCCTGTCTTTTACCAAGATACTTTCTGAACAGTGGAGTGACATTCACTGTCTTCCTATCCGCCGGGACCTGCAGAAAGTCCAGAGAATTTTAGTAAATTATCACTAAATCCCCGATTATAATTTCTGACATTTCCGTCAGTACTTTAGCATTCATTCCCATCGCACCAATAATATCTCTCTTTGGCACATTGCACGTGTACCCCACCGCGAAGACGGAAATAAAATAGTCATTCAAAACCTCTGCATTTTCTCACTACCAGCTATCAAATCCCTCTTGTAGTATTTCAAGTACACTTAGCTACCCTTTTAAGCTTTATATAATTATAAAATAAAGCACTTCTACTGTGCTTTTTATATTTTGTCCCATTTTATTTTCATAATCTAGCTTCCCTTTCTTTATTACTCGTATAGCGGCTATTTTTTTATTTTTTGCTTTTTAAGTGTAACCCAATCTTCCAATTCCACTACTTTTGGCGACTTTATTCGCTTGAACTTTTCGTTTTTATACAAGGCTGGCAGGCGCTCCCCTGACTCACTCACTCACGCCCCCCCCTCTCTCTCTCTCTCTCTCTCGCACACACACACACACACAGTGACATGATTAAAACATACTCAGTCTCCACCACACTGCTGATTTTGATGGCTGTGCGTTAGGGCTAGGATGGGTCCGTGACAATACCCCAAAATTTTCTGACTGCGACTAAGTCAGTGAAGAAATTGTCCGGTTTCATGGATATGAAAGTGTTTATTCGTCGCCACAAAGAAACATTTTCTTCGAGATCCTCTGCGGAGAATCACCCAAGTACAAACGACATCAAGTGGGTATACTGTTGAGGAGAATGGCCCCGGTAGGTGGTTGAATGGAATGTCACACGCAACAATGACAGAGTTTACTTCAGTTTCTTGTGTCTGAAAAATGGTGCCTTTGAAGTACATGTTTACAGTGGAGGCACATTTAATTGCGAAGACGCCTTGGAAGATTCAATCACTTTTGTTGGGAGAAGCTAACTCACACAACTGGTCCAAAAATTAATTCATTAATTTAACCACAGTCTGTCACCGCGGGGATTACATTTCTCTGACGTAACTGGTTTGTAAATCATTTACAAGTCTTTATTTTAAATCTGTTGAAACCTGTCCCTGTGGAGTTGCTGAATGGTATTAAAAACCACAGGCATGTGCTGCCTCAACATCTCATTCCAAGAGTTCGCCTGTCGCACAGGGGGACAAATCACTTCACAGGGAATATGTCTTCAAATTTGGATAGGTACCTGAGTGTTGTACGTGTCCATTGCTGTCATTTGGAGTTCCTGGTGAGTGAGCAAAGAAATTCATGTTTGGTATCCACTTCTTTATGATCAATTTACAAGCTTCCAGCTTGATTATCATTGGACAAAATCCTTCAGATTTGTCGATCCTGTCAGTTCAAATTTCTGTTTTTCTTTTCATATTTAATGACAAACTAAAGTAATCCTCAGTCTCTCGTCTAACGCACGGGATCGACTGGAACGTTGTTCTTGCCTTTAATGACATCTCGTCCGGAGTTGTTCACAGTACGCGGGAGTCTCCGGGATGGTGATTCAAATGAACCTTGCCAGACCTGATGGGTTCCTTCGTTATTTTGTGTGTGTTACTCCCCTCTGTATCCATTCTCGGCCACATCAGATGCGAGTTTCCAAAGGCCTGGTCACGCAGGCCTTTAAATCAGCGAAGCCGGTCCCACCACGGGTTGGAATCGGAATCAGCAGAGATCGGTGTTCCTAATACAGCTGGAATTTATCGCCGACGATTCCCAACACATTATCTTATCTCCAAATGCGGAAGGCAGGTCAGAGACAGTGTGAACTGTTTCTGATTCAGATTACCAGCCGTTCACAGACTCGCGCACTCCTCATCATTAGCTGAAACCCGATACCGTGTTAATTCCAAAATAATGTGTTGTGTGATACCCAGTGTCAACTTATTCTCTCTCTCTCTCTCTCTCTCTCTCTCTCTCTCTCTCTCTCTCTCTCTCTCTCTCTCTCTCTCGTGAATTTAGTGGCGATGGTGATCTCGTCCCGGGGAAAGTGCGGCCTCTCTAGCTGCACCACCCGCAACCTGGTGTCCGTGGCAACGGCGGATCTACTGAGCATTGTCACCCAATTCATATTGTATCCAATCAATGGGCATTACTTCCCGTGGACTTTTCTGAGCATCACCCCTGTGTGCAGTGTTATCGATGTACTGATGATCAAGCCAAACTGCTCCGTTTGGTTCACCGTCGCTTTGACCTTTGATCGATTTGTGGTCATTTGCTGCCAGAAGCTGAAAACAAAATATTGCACCGGGAAAACAGCGGCTGTAGTTATAACAACAGTGGGTGTACTGTTCTGTCTGAGAAACCTCCCCCGATACTTCACTCAGAAACCCTTGGCGATCATCGATAATATACCGTGGCTCTGTGTTCTCGTGGATTCAGTGAAATATTTCACTGACCCTGATTTGGTGGGATATGACTGGCTCGATACGGTTTTAACTCCGTTCCTGCCATTCGTTGGGATCCTGTTACTCAACGCTCTGACAATCAGACATATTTTCGTGGCCAGCAGGGTCCGTAAGGGGCTGAAGTTTCAGAGGAAAGGGGATAAGAGCAGTGACCTGGAGATGGAGAGCAGAAAGAGGTCTATGGTTTTACTCTTCACCTTCTCCGGCAGTTTCATTCTCCTGTGGATGACATATATTGTAAATGTCATTTATTATCATGTCTCTGGAAAAGGATTGGATTTCAATAACTCTGAATGGATCTTTCACTATGTCGGGTATTTGCAGAGGGATTTCAGCTGTTGCACGAACACCTTTATTTACGCGGTGACTCAATCAAAATTCAGGGCGCAGCTGATCAGTGCTGTGAAATATCTGCTCACCTCGGTACTTCAGTTCATTCAAAAAACCGCGACCTGAGCAAAAGCCAGAGGCTGCACAGTGTCGCCAGTCCAACGGTGATCTTCAGGTGTTATTCCAGCCTAGGTTGTCCCATCGTCCGGAAGCTCAGTGGTATGAGGACAGAGCATGTGGTGGGTGGTGCGAATTACCGTCCCGGAGACTCTCTACATCGCTGGACCGGCAGTTAGTTAAAGAAGTACTCGCGAATAAGCTCCCCACCACTTTGGACAGTCGATATGTCCATCTGTCCACCAGCCTTGGGGAGTCCGACAGGCCCACAATACGGCGGGGTTCTAGTCTGTTTTTTGTTTGGCTAATCTAATGTCAATCACAACAGTCTCCGCCTTTCCCATGAATGATTGGCTATCGAAGAAATGGGTCGAGCTTGGGAGAGACGGTTGCTTACACTCCAATTTAAAGGCGCATTCCAGCCACCAACTGGACAGGAGCGTGTGTAGGGAACTGGGAAATAAAACGCTCCTTGCTTCAGTTTTTTCCAATGAATGTGAAATTTCTCCAGAAGCACTTTAGAGTGTAAGTAATCAAACACAATTTTGTGAATTGAATTAAATTAAATTAAGTTCACTCTCCTAACTTAACATTTTAAAAATGAAAGCCCAAAAAATCTTCTGCCAAAAATTGTATGAAGCCTACTTATGATTTCTTTTTACCTGATATGTCTCACTCTGAAATAGTATGAAAAAGTATACTCTGAAAAATCCTACACGACCCAGAATGATGTTCTCCATTGTATGTCCAATTATAAGTCGTTTCAATATAATTCTTATTTTACCCCTTCTCCCATAACCCTAAAACTTTTATGTATTTTGTAAAGGTGTCTCTCCTTATGCTTATTTCCTACCAGTCTTGCCATAACCCCCAAACTCTTAACCCTACAAACCCGTTAGCTTCTAATTTCTGAAGTGGAAGGTATTTAAGCATAGTTGAACTTTTTAACAGTAAATTGACTGAGTTCTAGAATAACCTCTCATATCTCATCAAAACCGAATCTGGACAAATTGCAACTTTACATGAACTAATTTCCTCCACCATCTAGAGCCTAAAATGATGGCAATCGATTCTGCTGTAATTTCTGATAAATAGTCGGTTAAGTATTTTTCTACCTTTCTCTGTGATTCAGGCACAAAGAAAGGGCTACATCAACATACCCAGTTAAATTATCTATTGATCAATCTGTAAAAAACGTATAAAATTATTAACACGTCACAATATTTTTCTTTACTACATTTATCACCAACAGATTATCAGATATAACTGCATTCTTAAACTGTTCAACTAACGTCGCTGGAAAAATCAAAGTGATATTCTGAGAATGCGATAATGGGATTTTTTGCTTCACCCAACAAACACATATTCCTGGCACGATAAGATCCGAGCCACGCATAACTAAACAATCAAAAATCACTCCCTGTGATGTGCCCAGCATGTCTATGCCCTCTCGAATTAATCCAGTATGTTCACATCAAATTCATCTTCCCCCTGCTTTCAGGGTAATTATCTGATTTGAACCAGTAACAACAGAAGACGGTTTTACTGCACTACTGCCAATTTAAAGACTGCTTGGATCACATCCAACCATTTTAAAGCTGACAATGAAGCTGATTCACAAGGTACACATCCATCATTAAGTACATATCAAATTAAACAAATATAAATGGTTAACTAAGATTTCCGTGTCGCACCCCTACGATCTCCACATAGACATCAGAGAATATCTAAGGCTCCTCCATATTTTTCAGGTATTTTACTGATACGGAGCTTCCATGTTAGCGTATTATCCATCGATATGACTAGATACCTTACCGCGGAATAATCTTCAAGAGTTTTATCGTATAATTTTGAAGTGTTTTTCAGAAGGCGTATGGTGTGATGGGATTCATCAAACCTGGGACTGAGTTTAAGAGCGGTTAGGTAACGCTAAAGCTATGTAAGACCTTAGTTGGATACCACTTGGAGTACTGTTTTCAGAACTGGTCACTCTCTGAATACCACAGAGAGAATACAGAGGAGATTGACAAGAACGTTGTCTGGATTGGAGAACGGGGCACGACTGTGCAAGCGCGTGGAAGTCGGTCAGCAGGAACAGTGGAAAGAGTTTAAAAGCCAGCAGAGTTGAAAAGAAGATGGTTAATTCTTCAGCGTTTTGAACGGGAAACCACTGTGCAAGCGGGTCGAGTTCAGCCAGTGACACCAGGGATAAGATTTTAAAAAGACGATAGCTTTACAGAGCTGCGTCGGAGTAGATACAGACAGAGTAAGAAGGCTTTGCTCAACGGGGTATAGGCGATAACGGGTTGAGGTGAGGTAGGTTATCTGTTTAGAATACAGACAGAAAATATCTGTGTGAGACCGGTTTTCTGTGCTCGGTGTCAGATGTGGGAGGTCCTGGAGACTCCCAGACTCCCGGAAAGACACATTTGCACCCGGTGCGTCGAGCTGAAGATCTCTAGGGAAATGGAGATGCAGCTCGATGACCTTCGACTGGTCAGGGAGGAGACAGAGAGGAATTATAGGCAGGTAGTCACTCCGGGGCCTGGCAAGACAGATAAGTGGGTAACATTCAGGTGAGGGAAGGGAAAGGAGCAGATGCTTGAGAGTAACCTAGTGGCTGTCCTTCTTAACTGTAAGTACTCCTGTTTCGGACTGTTGTGGGAGGCAGCATACCTGGGGGGAAGAAACACTGTTCGCAACTCTCGCACAGAGTCTGACCCTGTGGCTCAGAAGGGTAGGGAATGGAAGAAGATGACAGCAGTGATAAGGGATTTGTAGTTAGGGGTCAGACAGGAAATACTGTGGACGCAGGAAAGAAACGTGGATGACGGTTTGCCTCCCAGTTACCAGGATCCGGGATATTTCTGATCGCGTCCACAATATCTTGAAGGGGGAGGCAGAACAGGGAGGAAGTTGAGAAGCAGGACCGCTAAGGTAGTACTTCTGGATTACTGCCTGAGCCCCGTGACAGTGAGTATAGGAATAGAATGAGGCGGAGGATAAATGCATGGCTGAGGGATTGAAGCAAGGGGAAGGGGTTAGGATTGTTGGAGAACTTCTGGGACAGATGTGATCTGTATAAAAAGGATAGGTTGTACTTGACTCGGAGGGAGACCAATATCATGGCGGCGGGGGGGGGGGAGGTGTTTGCAAAGGTTATTGGGGAGGGTTTAAACTGGAATTGCTAGGGGTTGGCAACCGAGCTCAGGAGCCTGGGGAACAGAAGATTGGCTCACAAACAGAGAAAAATTTGGATACAGTGCGAAAGGGAGGATAGCCAGGTGATAGAGAACGCCGCACTCAGGCCGATGGTTTGGGATGTGTCTCTATTAATGCCAGGAGTAGGAGTATTATGAATAAAGCTGATGAACTTAGGGCCTAGATCAGCACGGAGCTATGATGCTGTGGCCATTACACAGACTAGATTGGTGCAGGGACAGGAATGGCTACTTCATGTGCCAGGCTTTAAATGGTACAGTAAGGACAGGGAGGGAGACAAAAGAGGTGGGCAGTGCACTGTTGATGAGAGTTAGTATCAAAGCTGCAGAAAAGGAGGAATTCATAGAGGGGTTGCCTACGGAGTCTCTGTGGGTGGAAGTTTGGAATAGAAAAGGGTCAATAACTCTGCTGAGTGTTTTTATAGACCAACCAATACATCGAGTAGCAGATAGGGAGACAGATTCTGGAAAGGGGTAATAATAACACGGTTGCAGTGTTGGGAAATTTTAATTTCCCAAATATGAATTGGCGTCTTTGAAGAGTGAGGGGTTTAGATCGTGTGTCGTTTGTCAGGCATCAGTTCTCTCTGTGGGAGACCAATTTGGAGATAATGATCACAATTCTATCTCCTTTGCCATAGCATCGGAAAGGGATAGTAACAGGCAAGTTAGGTAAATGTTTAATTGGATTAGGGGGAATTATGAGGCTATCAGGAAAGAACTTGGAAGCATAAATTGGAAACAGATGTTCTCAGGGAAAGGTACGGAAGAAATGTGGCAAATGTTCAGGGGATATTTGCGTGGGGTTCTGGGGAAGTACGTTCCAATAAGACAGAGTAAACATGGTAGGGAACAGAAACTGTGGTGTACAAAGTTGTTGTAAATCTAGTCAAGAAGAAAACATGAGCTTACGAAAGGTTCAAAAAAGTAGGTAATGACAGAGATCTAGAAGATTATAAGACTAACAGCAAGGAGCTTAAGAATTAAATTAGGAAAGCCAGGAGGATTCATGAGAAGGCATTGGTGGACGGGATTAAGGAAAATCGCAGGGTATTCTACACATATGTGAAGAGCAAGAGGATAAGATGTGAGAGAATAAGATCAATGAAGTGTGACAGTGGTAAAGTGTGTATGGAACCGGAGGAGATGGCAGAGGTACTTAATGAATACTTTGTTTCAGTATTTACTACAGAAAAGGATCTTGGCTATTCTAGGGATGACTTGCAGCAGAAAAAAAATATTGAGCATGATATTAAGGAAGAGGATGTGGTGGAGCTTTTGGAATGCATCAAGTTGGATAAGGCACCGGGACCGGAAGGCGTGTACCCCAGGCTACTGTGCGAAACGAGGGAGGAGATTATTGAGCCTCTGGCAATGAGCTTTGCATCATCAGTGAGGATGGGAAAGGATACAGAGGATGGGAGGTTTTCAGATGTTGTTCCCTTATTCAAGAAAGGGAGTAGTGAATGGCCAGGAAATTATAGTCTTACTTCAGTGGTCGGTAAGTTCATGAAGAAGATCCTGAGTGGCATGATTTATGAACATTTGGACATATAAAATATGGTTAAGAATAGACAGCCTGGCTTTGTCAACGGCAGGTCGTACCTTACGAGCCTGATTGAATTTTCTGAAGTTGTGACTAAACACGTTGATGAATTTGGAGCAGCAGATGCAGTGTATATGGATTTTAGCAAAGCATTTGATAAGGTACTCCATGCAAGACTTATTAAGAAATAAGGAGGCGTTGGATCCAAGGGGACATTGCTTTGTGTATTCAGAAATGGCTTGCCCACAGAAGACAGAGGGTGGTTGTAGACGGACCATATTCTGCCTGGAGGCTGGTGACCAGTGGTGTGCCTTAGAGATCTCTTCTAGGACCCCTACTATTTCTGATTTTTATAAATGACCTTGACGTGAAAGGGGAGGGATGGGTTAGTAAATTTGCTGATATCACAAACGTTGGCGGTGTTGTGGATAGTGTGGAGGGCTGTCAGAGGTTACAGCGGTATATTGATAGGCTGAGTAGTGGCAAATGTAATTCAAACCAGATAAGTGCGAGGTGGATCATTTTGGCATGTCAAACATGATGGCAAAATATATTATTAAAGGGAAGACCTTAGCAGTGTGGAGGATGAGAATGATCTTGGGGTCCGATTCCATAGGATGCTCAAAGCTGCCTCGCAGGTCGGCTCTGTGGTTAAGAAGGCATACGGTACATTGGCCTTCATCAACAGTGTGATTGAGTTTAAGAGGCGAGAAATAATGTTGCAAATATACAGGTCCCTGGTCAGACGCCACTTGGAGTATTGTGCTCAATCTGGTCGCCTCACTACAGAAAAGACTATAGAACGGGTGCAGAAGAGATTTACAAGTGTGGTGTCTGGATTGGGGAGCATGAGAATAGGTTGAGTGAACTTGGCCTTCCTCCTCGTAGCGACGGAGGATTAGAGATGACCTGGCAGATATGTACAAGAAAATGAGAGGTATTGATCGTGTGGATAGTCAGAGTCTTTTTTCATAGTGCAAACATGTTTAGCACGAGAGGGCATAATTTTAAGGTGCTTGGAGGTAGGTACAGAGATGTCAGTAGTAAGACTTTTTTTACGCACAGAGTGGTAAGTGTGTGGAATGGGCTGTTGGCGGCGGTGGAGGAGGCGAAAACAATAGGGTCTTTTAGAAGACGCCTGAATGGACACTTTCAGTTTAGAAAAACAGAGGGCTATGGGCTGAGCCCAGGTATTTGACAAGGTACCACAAGGTAGACTTATTCATAATGTCAGAAGGCATGGGATCCAGGGAGGTTTGACCATGTAGATTCAGAATTGCCTTGCCTGCAGAAAGCAGAGGGTTGTTGTGGAGAGAGTACATCCGATTGGAGGGTTGTGACTTGTGGTGTCCCACAAGGATCGGTTCTACTTTTCATAATTTTTTTTTTGGTGACCTGGATGCGGAGGTAGAAGAGTGGGTTGGCAAGTTTGCAGACGACACAGAAGTTGGTGGTGCAGTGGATTGTGTTGAGGATTGTCGAAGATTGCAGGGAGTCATTGATAGGATGCATAACTGGGCTGAGCAGTGGCAGATGGAGTTCAACCCGGAGAAGTGTGAGTCTGTACATTTTCAAAGGAGAAACTCCGAGGCAGAGTACAAAGTAAATGGCAGTATACTTGGGAGTGTGAAGGTGCTGTGGGATCTGGGGGTACATGTCCACAGATCCCTGAAAGATGCCTCACAGGTAGATAGGGTAGTTAAGAAAGCTTATAGAGTGTTAGCTTTCATAAGTCGAGGGATAGAATTTAAGAGTCGCGAGGTAATGATGCAGCTCAATAAAACTCTAGTGAGGCCACACTTGGAGTATTTTGTCCAGTTCTGGTCGCCTCACCTTAGGAAGGATGTAGAAGCATTGGAAAAGGTGCAGAGGAGATTTACCAGGATGATGGCTGGTTTAGAGAGTATGCATTATGATCAGCGATTAAGGGAGCTAGAGCTTTACTTCTCCAGAAGGCTGTTCCGGTCCGCTGACGGGTAAGACATTCAAGCCAGCATGGGAGGTCTGGTTGGCATCAAGGGATGATACCATGAAAGTTCGGAGCTGCAGATTAGCACCACGCTATATAGGACCGTTTGTAGTCGAAGCGGCCTTTGACAATCTTTACTCTTCGGAGAGAAGGAGGATGAGAGGAGACATAGTAGTGGTGTACAAGATATTAAGAGGAATAGATGGAGTGGACTGCCAGAGAGTGGTTGGTGCGTGGAATGAACTGCCGAAGTCTGTGGATCAGGCAGATGCAATAGTGAAATTTAAGAGACTACCAGACAGGTTTATAGAGCAAGTTAAAGTGGGGGGATATATCCAAGGCAGGGCTCAACATTGTAGGTAGTGAATAAAAAAAGAGAATACAGAGAGTTAGGAAGGAAGCTGCGAAGCAGGACTTCAAGTATAGTACTATCGTGTTTATCGCCTGTGACTGCGACAGTGAGGATAGGAATGGAATGAAGTGGCAGTTAAATGTGTAACTTAAGACTTGGAGCAGTGACAACGATTGGGATTTCTGGTTAAATGGGAACCCGTCTGAGGCAGGTGAAGCCTCTTCCATAGGGACAGGTTGCACTTGAATCTGAGGGGGATACATATTCTTGCGGGTAGATTTACTACAGCTGCTGGCAGTGATTTAAAATAATATGGCAGTGGGTGAGAACCAGGTTGTTAGAGCTGGGGATGAGAGAGAAGTTCGACAAGAAGATGATGAGTGTTTCATGAACGTAAGAAAAGACAAACAAATGACTGGGTACGTCCAGTATGCAGACAGAGGAAAAACTAGAATTTTACCGTAGTGACAAATTTCAAAGGGCGAAGGATGGGCAGGGCTGGCGGTGCTCTGTTTAAATGTGCGTGCAATTCGGGATAAAGTGAGCCAAATTGTTGCGCAATTAGGGATGGGTGGGTATGACATTGTGGTAATCAATGAGTCAAAGCTGAACGAATGCCATAGTTGAAAGCTTAACATCAAAGGATATACTGTGTATCGAAAGAACAGGCAGGAAGGCCTTGGCCGTCATGTGTATTTGTTAGTAACAGTTGGAATTACATCTTTCGAACGAGGTGACATAGGGTCAGAGAATGCTGTAACTTTGTGACTGGAGTTACAAAGGTAAATAAAAACATCATGGGAAATATGTAAGTACCCGCTTCACCACCCAGGTGATACAAAATGTAATGAAACTGTTCTGGGCAAAACAGAGGTTCTATATCCCCTATCGACCACAATACAGTGCGCTTGTTGAACAGGTGAGCTGGATTTAAAGACAATGTTAGCTAAAAATTGTCAAACGATACACGGGTCACTGTCTTACGACAGAGGCGTCCTGTCTGTTCCGTTCGTATATGATCGAAGTGTCGAGGGCGAGCCACCGTAAAGCAGGTCAATAGTTTACCGACTTTCATGCGAACTGAATTAGAGGGAAAGCTAAACAATCAACGCCGAGCTAAGCACGGCATTGAATATTACTCTCAAAGTGGAAAACGAACCCGACACTGCAGATGAAAGGAATAACTAAATATTAAATGAATACCGCTCGTCTTCAGAGCCGGTTGACTTGACAGTCCAATTTCTCCGGCAATGCCGAATGCAAGCGAGCTGCGAAACGTTGCTGTGCTTTGCTCAAAAGTCTCGGTCAGCACTACGACGAAAAGAGTGGGGTTAAATACCATCACAATAATTTAATAATTAGCTGATACACGCACATTCACTCGCCCAATTGCCGTATGTACTGCGCTAACGTTATCGTGTTTGTGACAGGGCCCCCTTCCCTTGGTGAAGACGCTGAGGCGCCACTGACCTGTGTCCGCTGGAAGTCCTGGATGACCAACTTGTCAAAGATGTCCTTCCACCGGGATCGAAGAACCTTCTTCGGGATTCAATACTTCCCACTCCACAAGGTACTGGATCTTAATATCTAACCGACAAGATGTCTGGAGGCGTCGCCTCCGTATAGACCAGGGAACCAACAACCAAGCGAGGAGGAGGATGAGGCTGGCTGAGTCATGTCAGAGAGAGGTAATACACGGCTTGAACTGCTTAAAAAAAGGAAAAAAAAACGGATACTGGGTATATCTTCAGTAATACTGGTATACACAATCTCTACAACACCTTGATAAAAGCCGTTTCCACTACAAACTGCTCCATATAGCGCGATGCCAATTTGCGGCTCCGAACTTTCATGGGAAGATCCCTTGAAGTCATCAAAAATTCCTCTCTTTGTTTGAATGTCCTTACCTGTCGGTGGAGCGGATCAGCCTGCCGGACATGTTCTTTCTGGGCGCGTAGCAGAGAAGCCCTGGCTCATCTCCAGGTGCGTTTGCGCCGCTGGGTCAACTGTTCAGCAGCAGGAACTCCTAAATCAATCTCCTGCATAGGTTACAGCGGGGGCTGGAACCTCTTTGGCGTTCAAAGGAGGACTGGAAGTTATTGTGGGCGATCTTTACCTCAGCTAACTGGGAGCTCCAGGACGGAGGTTTGGAAGAGACCAGGCAATGCTGTCATTGTCAGGTCCGTGAAAACCGTATTCCAGTTCACGGTCCGGTCCATAGACTCTTGTTCCAGGTATTCCTGTTTTCTCCCTTGATCTGTTGAGTGCCTCAACTGAGGCACCTGATTCTCATTTTGGGCTGGCTAGATAATTAGCTCCTGGTTTCAGCTTCAGTGCTGGACCGTTCCCTTCCCTTCCCCTACCTTCTGAAGCCTTGCCTGCAACCTCTCCTGCGTCCTTGCCTGTAACGTCGTCAGGTTCTACCGCAGGATCAAGACCGGGGCCTTGCTGTGTCTAGATAAGGAACATTCTGTCGTTGTTTGGAATTGTCTTCGCGTCCCTGCCTTCGCTAGGTTCGTCCGGCCGTTTGCCGCTATCTTGAGTCGTGTACCGCCTCTTTTTATCCTCGCCTCCGCTGAGTAGGTCCGGCTGTTGCCGCAACCCTGAGTAGAAAACTCTCTTCGTGTTCAGTGTACTGTGTATAGAAAGACCCCTGGCCCTTGATCCTCATTCCAATGGCTCTGTGTGCTGTGTATGAGACCCGGCCCTACGTCCTGTTCCCATGAAGGGGTCCTGGCTCTGTGTTCCATGTTCCTAAGTTCCATTTCCAAGGCTCCGAGGTTCCCGAGTACCAAGTCCATAGCTCGGAGGTTCCCGTCTCTCAAGTCAAGGCTTTCTGTTCCCGTCCTGTCCATGAGCCTCGCCCAGCCCAGGAGTACCTCTCCCAGCTCTGTGCTGGAGTTCCCTTTTCCTGTCCAGGAGTCCACGTCCAGTCTCTCGTAGCCTCGTCCTGTCCTTGCCAGGATCCTAGTCCCGAGTCCTAGCCTAGACCCGGATTCCGGATCCGAGTTAAGACCACCGTTCCTAGTTCCATCCAAGACCTAGGTTCCGGGTCCCTGTCCAGACTCTTGTTCCGGAGATCCAAGTTCCTAGTCCACGCTCCTGTGCTTCTAGCCTTAGTCCCAGACTGGGCCCTGAATCCTAGTCTCGTCCAGGGCCTGTGTCAATGTCCAGCATCCTTTCTTCCCCTCTCCCCTTGCTTTTTTGCCAAACATCGTCCTGTTCCTAGAACTTCAGTGTCCGTGTCTTGCATCTGGGTCCGCCATCAACACTCCCCTTGTAACAATAGCAGCGTTGTCTCTAAATCCTGGTTCACTCTGTCAGTCTAGCCATTGGATTGTGAGCGGCCGCATTCTGAATAGTCTGAGACAGAGTAGTAGTTGCTCAACAGGGCTTTGGTGAGAACAGCCAGAGGCAGGGTAAGTAGGGGAGTTCATGCAGTATTTACTTTTCAAATCTTGATAGAGTAGCAAGTATGGCTACAGAGCCAGTGTTCTGTTGTGGGTGTCAGATGTGGGATTTTCAGCAGGTTCCCAGCTTCCATTCCCAGAGTTGTATACCTAGATTTTCAGAAGGCATTCGATAAGGTGCCACATAGGAGATTGGTGAGTAAAATCAGAGCTCATGGCATTGGGGGCAGGGTTTCAACATGGATAGAAAACTGGTTGGCAGATAGAAAGCAAAGGGTAGCAGTGAATGGGTGTTTCTCGGACTGGCTGGAGGTGACTAGTGGGGTACCACAGGGCTCTGTATTGGGACCACAGCTCTTTACGATTTATGTCAATGATTTAGATGAGGGCATTGAAAACTATATCAGCAAGTTTGCTGACGATACTAAACTGGGTGGCAGTGTGACATGCGAAGAGGACGTTAGGAGAATACAGGGTGACTTGGATAGGCTGGGTGAGTGGGCAGATACTTGGCAGATGTCATTCAATGTGAATAAATGTGAAGTTATCCACTTTGGAAGCAGGAACAAGAGGGCAGAGTATTGTCTGAACGGTGT
Organism: Hypanus sabinus; assembly: GCF_030144855.1. Lineage (NCBI taxonomy): Eukaryota > Metazoa > Chordata > Chondrichthyes > Myliobatiformes > Dasyatidae > Hypanus > Hypanus sabinus. Next base: position 122,060 of record NC_082723.1, read on the forward strand.
AGAGTTAGGTAAGGGAGAAATGCAAAGAGACCTAGGAGTCCTGGTTCACCAGTCAATGAAGGTGAATGAGCAAGTGCAACAGGCAGTGAAGAGGGCAAATGGAATGTTGGCCTTTGTTACAAGGGGAATTGAATACAAGAGCAAGGATGTCCTTTTGCATTTGTACAGGGCCCTGGTGAGACCACACCTAGAATATTGTGTACAGTTTTGGTCTCCAGGTGTAAGGAAGGACATTCTGGCAATTGAGGAAGTGCAGCGTAGATTCACTAGGTTGATTCCTGGGATGGCAGGGCTGTCTTACGCAGAGAGATTGGAGAGATTGGGTTTGTACACGCTGGAATTGAGGAGATTGAGAGGGGATCTGATTGAAACGTTTAAGATAATTGAAGGATTTGATAGGATTGAGGCAGGAAATATGTTCCAGATGTTGGGAGAGTCCAGTACCAGAGGGCATGGATTGAGAATAAGAGGTCAGTTATTTAAAACAGAGTTGAGGAAGAGCTTCTTCTCCCAGAGAGTTGTGGAGGTGTGGAATGCACTGCCTCGGAAGACGGTGGAGGCCAATTCTCTGGATGCTTTCAAGAAGGAGCTAGATAGATATCTGATGGATAGGGGAATCAAGGGATATGGAGACTATCAATACCCAGTCCTTGCCTTGTCTCCATATCCCTTGATTCCCCTATCCATCATCCACTATCGTGAATGATCAGCCATGATCTCAGAATGGCGGTGCAGACTCGAGGGGCCGAATGGTCTACTTCTGCACCTATTGTCTATTGTCTATTGTCTATTCCCCGATAGCCACATCAGCGCTCGATGCTCCGAGGATGCAGCTCCTCCGAGACGGTGCTTGTGACTGGAGCTCCAGTTCGATGACCACTGGCTTGTGAGGGAAAGAGGATCTGTGATAGACAGGAGCTACAAAGAGGTTGTCTCCCCAAGGTTACAGGATACAGGTAAATGGTTGACCGTCAGTGGAGTGAAGGGATAACATTAGAGTCTGGAGGGCTCTCCTGTGGCCGTCCCACTCAACAATAAGTACTACATTTTGAGTATTGTTGGGGGGGGGATGCCTTACGGAGGGGAGGCATAAGATTGGCCGTGATTCTGGCACCGAATCTGGCCCTCCGGTGCCAGGATCCAGAGTATTTCTGAACGCGTCCTGAAAAGGGAGGATGAGCGGACAGAAGTCGTGGTTCATATTGGTACCACCGATATAGGAAGAAAAACGTAGGTGATCATGAAAAAAAAATGCAGAGAGTTAGGAAGGACGCTGAGAAGCAGGACCTCCAGGGGAGTAATCTCGGTTTTTATCGCCTGTGACTGCGACAGTGAGGAAAGGAATAGAATAAAGTGGCAGATAAATACTGGATGAAGAATTGGAGCGGGGGCAAGGATTAGGAATTCTCGTTAAATGGGAACTCTTCTGGGGAAGGTGGGACCTCTTCCATAGGGACAGGTTGCACTTGAACCTGAAGGGGATCAATGTTATTGTGCGGCTGATTTACTAGAGCTGCTGGTAGTGGTTTAAACTAATATAACCATATAACAATCACAGCACGGAAACAGACCATCTCGGCCCTCCTAGTCCGTGCCGAACTCTTAATCTCACCTAGTCCCATCTACCCGCACTCAGCCCATAACCCTCCATTCCTTTCCTGTCCATATACCTATCCAATTTTACCTTAAATGACACAACTGACTTGGCCTCTACTAATTCTGCAGGAAGCTCATTCCACACAGCTATCACTCTCTGAGTAAAGAAATACCTTCTCGTGTTTCCCTTAAACTTTTGCCCCCTAACTCTCAAATCATGTCCTCTCGTTTGAATCATTCTCGTCAACTCTATCTATCCCTCTCAAAATTTTAAATACCTCGATCCAATCCCCCCTCAACCTTCTACACTCCAATGAACCAGGCAGATAGATGTGATGATGAACCAACAGGTTTACAAGTAGATGATGGGCGCTACATGAATGTAAAAAAGAACAGAAGGCAAAGGCGGTTGTGTGAATCTGTCGATAAGAGTTGGAATTACATCTTCAGAAAGAGGTGACATAGGGTCAGAGAATGTTGAATCCTTGTGGGTGGAGTTGAGAAATTACAAGGGTAAAATAAGAACTTTATGGGAAACATATAAGTCCTCCGAATAGTAGCCAGAGTGTGACGTTGAGTTTGCAAACAGAGCTGGAAAAAGCATGTCGCAAGGGTAATGACGCAATTCTAATCGGGGATTTCAATTGTGTGGAGTATCAGAGAGAACTTGGGATCCGAGTCCAGAGGACACTCAATTCCGCTGCGCAGGTTGACTGTGTGGTTAAGAAACAGAGCATTAACCTTCATCAATCGTGGGATTGAGTTTGGGCTCCGAGTGGTAATAGGAACTTGATCAGATCCCACTTGGAGAACTACGCTCAGTTCTGGTCGTCTCACTACCGGGAAGATGGGAAAAAACATAGAAAGGATGCAGAGGAGACTTACAAGGATATTGACTGGGTTGGTGAGCATGCCTTATGAGAATAGGTTGAGTGAACTCGATTCTTACTCCTTGGAGCGCCGGAGGATGAGAGGTGACCTGATGGAGGTGTATAAGATAATGAGAGACATTGATCGTGTGGATAGTCAGAGACCTTTTCCCAGGGCTGAAATGACTAGCACGAGAGGGCACAGTTTAAAAGGTGCTTAGTAATAGGTACAGAGGAGATGTCAAGGGTAAGTTTTTTTTATGCAGAGGGTCGTGATTGCCTGGAATGGGCTTCTGGCGAAGGTGGTGGTTGAGGACAGGATCTTTTAGGAGTCTCCTGGATAGATACACAGAGCTTAGAAAAATAGAGGGCTATGTGTAACCCCAGGTAAATTCTAAGGTGCAGCACAGCCTTGTGGGCCGAAAGGCCTGTATTGTGCTGTACTTTTTCTATGTTTCTAAAACCGTACACAAAATCCCAATTGCAGTCTGGCCGAAGCCTTATAAAGCGTCATCATTACACGCTTGCTTTTGTATTCTTGTCCCCTCGAAGTAAATGCAAACATTGTATTTGGCTTCCTTATAACCGAATCAGCCTGTAAGTGACCGTTTAGGGAATGATGCACTAGGTCTCCCACCTCCGTTTGATTCTCGGATTTTTAAATTTTCTCCCCATGTACAAATGATTCAACGCCTGCATGCACTCTGCCCGCATGTATGCACTATATTTCATCTCATAGCTCCTTGCCCATTTCTACAATCTGTTTTAATCCTTCTGCAGACAGACTGCTCCTCCACCGCCATTCGTACAGGTCGCAAACTGGGCCACAAAGCCATTGATTTATTAATCCAGTTCATTGACATATAGCGTAGAAAAATGGTCGGAACACCGACCTCTGCGTCACAGGACAAATCACTGACAGCTCACCGGAAAAGAGCCCTTTTATTAGCCCGCATTGCCTGCTGCCACCATGCCAATATTCATCCATGCTTGTAGTTTTTCTGGAATACCATGGTCTCCTGTCTTGTTGTGCAGCCTCATGTCTGGCAGGTTGTCAAACGCCTTCTGAAATCCAATTACATAGCATCCACTGGCTCTCCTCTGTCGATCCTGTCCGTTATTTACTCAAGGAATTACAACAGATTTTTCAGGCAAGGTTTCCCCTTTGGAAATTAATGCTGAATATGGCCTATTTCTATCATGTCCTTCCGAAACCTGATCGTTAGTAATCGACTCCAATATCTGAAGTCACGATAAGTGGCCTATAACTTGCCAGCTTCCCTTCCTAAATAGTGGAGCAACATTTGTACATTTCAGTTCCCAAGAACCATTTCAGAATTTAGTGACTCTCGAAAGATCATTACTAATACCTTCGCTATCTCCTCAACGATATCTTGCAGAAATTTGATCCAAGTGACTTATTTACATTCACACCTGTTCACCTCAGACAGAGCTACAGTTTACAAATCAGTGAACTCGAATGAATCAAACCAATTGTCGTTGTACAATGTCATAAGCTCGAAGAAATGGAGGAAACCGCGTTGTGAAGCTGCTCTGTACCCTCCATTATGTGAACTGGTTTTGCTTGGCTGAATCAGGGTTTTGACGCATCCACAATGATGCTTCAGGGAATCTGCCGGACAGGAGATTGTTTCCGTACAAGAGGCTATCTGTGAAGTGTTCTTTGATATGACAAAACATGCAGGTTTGAGAATGGTGGGGTCTGTGTCTTCCCTGAGTGATTAAAGCTGGTTACTAGTTTGGTAACAGATTTAGAATACGCGCCATAAATGACCAATTACCACTTGCGGAAGAGGCTCTCTTAGACTAGAGCCAATAAGAAGCTGACACTAATCAGCCAGAAGACGTTCAACCAACGAGATTGGAGCTGCCCAATGTCTTTGAAAAGAAGTGTTTAAAATTATGGCTCATCGAATGCAATACGGCCATAACTCTGCGGACACAGAACATTGCCGATTGCTGACACAAATAACCCCAGTTCGGATAGGTGGCGAGTAGATCAGGAACAGCTGGCCAGCGTAGACATCTGCCCCGGTTATTACCGTTTCTATTCTCTGACTGTTCATGAGGGTCACAGAAAATTAATTGGCAAGCACGCGTGTTCGATTGCGTAAATTCACGTGATCTTTAGATGAATCGATAAAGGTGTTTTTTTTTTCCTCAGTAAATACAAATTCTCTCTGTGCTAACTGATCATTATTATTTAGGGGTAATCCTTGTAACGCATTGTCTGTATAGTAAAATCTACAACTAGCATCATCCAAATTCAGTTCTTAATAGCATTAAATATTTAGACCTACACAATAATATTTATGTTAATCACTAGAAAGCCACAACACTAAACACGACAAGAATATTCTGAAAATACCGAGTAATTGAGAACTAGGTGTGATAGCTTATGCCTATTCCCCAGGTTTTACGAAATGGAACATAAATAAACATACGACAATAATAACTCTTCTCGGGCTTCCAGCTGGGTACAGGCATCGATTGTAACCGAGTTTCGATGCCGGTCTCCGCCATCGCCATCAGGGATGATACTCAGGCATATCTACTCTGGAGGTATTTATACTGCCGTAGTCTGCCCCTTCTGATTGGTATGTCATAAATACCGGATACGCCCGTGCATTCACTGGCCATGTTTATTACGGGACACAAGAATAGATATAGTTATTCCCTTTACAGATATATTTTGTGCCAGTCTTTTCAGAAAGTAATGCACCAAAATGCTTACAAATAGCAAAAGTTGCGTCGTTATATAAGGGAAGCAGAGATAAACCCGGGAACCACTGGTAGATGAGCTTTCCACCAGTGGAGAGTCAGCTAATGGATGGGATTTAGATGGGCAGTATTGACCTGCAAATACAAGTGGTTTTGCCGGCAGGAGGTTCAGTTTGACAGAGTGGGCAAATAACTGAGAGATGAAATACAGCGCCTGGCGTTGTGGAGTATGCACTTTGTACCGAATGAGTAATGTGCGGAAAAGTTTCTAACTGGTGAGAAAATTCAGAAATAAGAGATGCAAATGGACTGATGAATCTTTGTTCTGGATTCCCAGAAGGCGAAATTGCAGGGTAATTTGTTATTGACGAAGACAAATACAATGTTGGCATTCATTTAAAGAGGACTTGAATTTGATGCCGGAGAAGCTGTGGGGGCCACCTCATTGGGAGCAGTGAAGAAGAAGGTTTAAAGGTTCTTTCTCGGAGATGAAGCTAATGGTTTACGGGAGAAGGAAGGAATTCAGGGTTGAGGAACAGATCAACCAAGAAAAGACGGCAGAAGAGTTCGATTGGGTCAACGGTTCAATTCTGCCTGCACATACTATGGTTTAGCCGTATACCATGTCATTTGTCCATCTGAATTAAACACCGGGCCTTCGCTTGAAATCTATCGACGACTTCTACCGTGAGGAGTTTATTAAAGTTCTTTATAGACTCTTAAAAAACTGCTGGGGAAATGAGGAAGATAGACGCCTTCCTCACAATTTCATGCAAGCAAATTGACAATCTGACTTTCTGCAGATAATATTTGTGCCGTGTTGAGCCATGTCCTGTTGGGTGAACTTCATAATGTTGACACAAAATCATTGAACACGGGAAAACACGACACCTGAAGTTGGGATCTCTGCACACAAAATCCCATGAAGGTGCCGGTGTTGGATGCAGTCAGGTAAATCTCTCCGCCTACTCAGTCTGAGCAGGAACCCGGGCCAACCTGTTATCCGGGGCGGTCAGTGAGAATTCCGCCCGTTCTCCTTTGACAATTTTTTTTTCGCTAGGGGCTCGGTTTCCTCTCCGTCCCTGAGAAACAACGACTTGGTAGGTCACTTGACCGAGGAAGCAATTACGCGGGGTTGACGACAGTGGTAATATGGTGAAAAAAATAAAAGGTATAATAATTGGTAGTAGGTGGAGGTCCCAGTCTGTGGGGTATAGAAGGGTATGTTCCCGTGCTATCTCTCTCGGGATCTAACAAAGTTCATCCCCGCCTCTGCCACGTTCTCCGATGACCGCCAGTTCTCTGGTGTCAAGCTGGAAAACACTGTGACCGCTTCTGAGAAAAACTTGGATACTTTCTTCATTAATTAGTTGAATAATTGACTTGAGCGGATATTTCGCTGCGCAGATAAACTGCTCTCTGAATTTGGACTGAGTTACCCCATAAATGAACGTGTTTGTGCAGCAGTTTAATATCAGCAACATGCCTCCGGATTATTGTAGTAGGTATTCCGAATGGTCGTAATTATTTGGATCCTTTCCGGTAATGGTGTAATAAAGGAAATCGGCAACATTCACCGACCACAGGATAATGAAGCTTTCGGAGATAGTTAGAAGTAAGATCACAGACCTCCTCCTGCTCTCCATCTCCGGGTCGCTGCGTTTTTCCGTTTTGCTGTGACCCCTCAACCCCTTACGGACGCGACTAGTCACCAAAATCTGTCTCACTGTCAGAGAATTGAACAGTAGTATTAACATAAACGGCAGTAATGGCGTTAGAACAGTAGAAAACATTCCGAATCCCACCCACCATGGATCCGTATAGTATTCCGGCTTTCGAGTACAGAACAAGGGTATATTGTCAACCACTCGCAAAGGCTGGTATATAAAGAAGGAGGGCACATTTTTAAAGCAGAATAGGAAGCCGGTTGTTGTCAGAACCACAGACACAATTTTCCCTGTACAATATTTAGCTTTCTTTTTCTGGCAACAGATAGCGACAAACCGGTCAAAGGTAAAAGCGACGGTGAACCAGACAGAACAGTCTGTCGCTGCAAATCCCAAGGCAGCGATCACTCTGCAAACGGGGGTGAAGTCCAAGAAAGTCCCGGGGAAGTAATTGTATCTGACCCACCATAGTATGACCTCAAAGGTGATAGTTAGTAGATCCGCCGTTACCATGGCCAGCAGGTAGCGAGTGGTGAAGGTGGAGAGGCCGCATTTTCCCCGGGATAGGATCACAATCGCCACTAAATTCACTAGGGGAACAGCAAAAAGAATATGGGATTACTGTCTTCCCGGTCCAAAAATCTCAGAGCAAAGTTAAACTGAAAGTTATGAGCAATTAAATTTTGCCAGCAACTCATGGCTAGAGGTTTGAAAGATGAAAAGCAGGGGTCGCAGACGCCATTAACGCATGATTGCTCAATGATAAGGTACGGTACTCGGTACTACAAATGAGTAGAATTTGGGGAAGAGACATTGCCAACTGATCGCCGAGGACGCATCGGAAAAATCAAAATAAATCTCCCACCATCCTGTCTTAGACTGATGTGTAAAGTCTGCATACCTCGGCAATTTCCTCGGCAATGGAGATTGCTGCGTTCCCGTTACCGATGTTCTGTCGCTCTCCCGATACGCACATAATTCCCCCGATTGCAGGCCGAAGACTCTTTCTGGGCACCATTTGTCAACCACCCATAGGGGGCGCGCTTGACTCGCTTATCTACTGCTACTCTTGGTTGCCAATTCCACACACTACGTAAAGCTATGTAAACAGAAAGTTCACGTTTTCGTTTTTAACCATTCTTCCTGGCCCGTTGAATTTTCATGTATTTTACACGTTAGTGCTTAAACCATCCAATTCCCAATCGAAAGACAACGACAATTTCCGTTCGAAAAACAATGTAGGTGCTTCAATACGTCTGCTTCTTTCGGAGTTTGTTCCAAGTCACTGCAGCGTTATTCTCAATGACTCGGTGCTTATTGTCCCACAACGGAGTATCGCACGTACCACACCCATACTGACCACTACCGGACACCGCTGGTTTGACACTGAACTCCTTCTTCACTTCACGGAATACGGCGTGGAAACAAACACTGCTGCAGTCAAACGTACAAAAACTCATTTCAATTCTCGAAACCCCCTGTGGTTTGGACTTTAACTCATAAGTGATGTCAATTGCTTCTCCCTTAATCTCAGAAACGATTAACATCCCGAGTTCCCTTCAAACTTGCAGCAATTTCTCAATTTTTGGATTTAAAGCATATTGCTCTATTGTTATGGTGGAACTCTACGTTGCCATGATGTTCCGAGCGCTGGACTATCGGAGTTTACTTTGGCAGCGACTTAGCATTGATAAATCTAAACTGCGAGCAATGAATACATTTCCCCGATCAACCATTCTACATCTGTTTCAACTGCCACTTTATTTTCAGCCGTGTCAACAGATTAACCGGCAAGAGAACATCGGAACGTGCAAAAAGAGTTGTCAAAATTTCTCCACCACATACTGATACTACGGCATCACAATGCTGTAGGTAACTGAACGAGTCCAAAGACCGCGCACACAGAACTGCAAATTTTAGTTCGTCTCTGTTCTTACCGGGAACGCCAATAACGGCAATGACCAAGTAATATATCTTCCTCACACGGTAAAATGTTTCAAGCATGCTACCTGAAAGTCAGCCTCTCTTCCAGCTGCCCGCGATCTCGCTGAAGAAACTCTGAGCTGATGAATCTCCACGGTCTTTTAGTTATACTTGCTCCAGCACACTGAATATTCAATAATACACAAGGGTGACGTTGTTCTCAACAGCTGGGGTAAAAATAAACATGATGTCAATCAAGTAAAATCCCAATTGTGATGAGGTATGGAGAGCCTGATACGAAATTGCGAAATCTCAAAGATGAACAAATGACGATCCTAGAAGTCAGTGAATGTTGTTGTGAAACACTGTCCGGTTCACCTCTCAGCTTCATGATTGTTATTACTGATCTTGTCCATTCCTGGACTCCATCGACTTTATCATAACTGATATACTGTCATTTGGGCTGTTCTGTACCACTCTGCAAAATATCCACGTTATAGATCACAACAATAGAAATTTACGAAAGACAATGTCGTTTGTAAGTTTTTCGAAAAAAGTGAATGGCCTTAAACAAATACAGCATTCAGGTTTACGAAGATGCTGAACGCATGCAGATTGTTAATCAGAGTTATCTTCTGCCATAATGAGGCCAGTTTCAGTTTCAATAATCTACACCTCATATCGATAACCTCCATTCTGATGGCAACGACATCGATTTTTCTGACTTCCGATATTTCTCCCTTCCTCCTTCCTTCTTCTTCATTTCTCCACTCTGGACTGTTACCGTTCTTTTGACTTGCTTATCACCTTCCCCAGTTGCTTCCCCTCCTATACGTTCTTCCATGGTCAATTTTCTCAACGATGGTAATTGTCGCCTTCCCATCACCTATGTCTGGCTCTCTGATCGAACGGCGAAGTTGCACTCCTCTGTCCCTGTCCATAGACAAAGATCAAAGCAAATTTCTTTCTCCCGTTTTTATGTCTTCATTTCCACCTTAATACTCTGTTTGTCACCCGTCCATAGGGACCCCGCTTATCTTAAAATTTCCAACTACTCTTGTCTGGGCTTCCTTTACACTGAGTTAAGGGATCTGATCAGATTCCTTCGTTTCCAGTCCTTCCCACATACAATCTCCCAGGCTCGTATTTTGTCCCCTACCCCACTCATCTGGCTTAACCTACTACCTCTTGTCTGTCCTCCTCCTCCTCGTGCTTCCTCAACTTTCATATTCTGGCATCTTCTACTTCTTTTCTAGCCCTGCTGAGGCCCTGGTCCGAAAAATCGACTGTACGGTCATTGTTATATCTGCTGTCTGACCTGCTGAGGATAAGAATGATTCTCCCTTCCCGTCACAGACCAGTTTATTCCGTATCTTTTCCCTTCTCTAACTCGATCCAGCCTCTTGTATCGCCAGTCAAATAACAACATCCACTATCTCTAAAAAACTATTCCTACATCATTATTGCAAAACTATTCTGTCCCTCCTCCACGCTCCGATTAATATATTCCGTCCCGAAACCTCCCCTCCCTCCATACACCTATTATTACACCAATGAGCATCATCACCGATAGCCCCTCTTTCGACAAGGAAATAATTTCCTCGTCTATTCCCATCCTTCCTGTTCTCCGCACACCCATTAATACCGCATCCTGCATAATGTCACCTCCTCGCCCAGAAACGCATTAGCATTATTACCCGAATCGATTGGATTCCAAACTCTGCTTTATCCACTTACCCTTACCTAGTGTAATCCCAATAGGGATTCCGCAACACCTCTTAATACTGTACACAGTATAATTCATTTTGCCCTACCCTCAACTCACACACTAATACTCCTCCATGTTTAATCCACACGTCTATTAATACCATAAGCAATATTATCTCTCATTCCTCTGAAATGGCGGACGAACTGAATAATGAACATCATTACGCGCTGTTAATGACAAAGGCAGTATGAGAGTAGTTCAAGACTGTTGCACACAGAAGCGAGTATTACTAAAGAGAAGACACTTCAGTCGTTAAAAGATGTGAATTTAAATACGTCACATTGACCCAATGGATGAGATCCCAGTGTTCTGAAAGGGTTTGCTGAGTGACGGTAGAGGCAACAGCGTTGAACTTTGATCTCTAGATTTCGGAGTACATGCATTCCCCGGTTACGTACGTTCCGTTCCAGAGTCCGACTTTAGGTCGGATTTGTACGTACGTCGGAACAAGTACATCTGGTATTATTTAGCATCAGTTAGTCAAACGTTTGTCTTAGTATATAGTATATATTTTACCTTTCTATACATATAAAACACTTAAGAAACGTTAAGTATTCCAATAATCAAACCACTGCGTTGCTTAGTAATATTTGTAGCTTTCATCGGGGCAGGGCTTTTCACATTCTCCATTATTCTCACTTTATCCGTTATCCCTTAAAATCGGTCCGATGTTGACCGACAGTAGCATAACTCTTTTCTAATGATCGATGGCGTTTCACCTCTTTCTAAACGCTTTATTATTTCCACTTTATTTTCAATCGCGATCGCTTCCCCTCATTGGAACAGAAACACTGCGGGCGTTGGGTCCCGACCTCCACCGGCTCTCAAGGTCCACTGGGTCTCAAGGACCACCGCACACAGTCAATGGAACAAAAACACTGCAGGCGGCGGGTCCCGAGCTCCGCCGGCTTCCGAGGTCCGCTGGGTCCTAACGACCACCGCACTGAGACAGGCTGAATGGGACAACTGGGGGCTGTGCTGGGTTTGGGTATTTGATCATCCACAGTATTCCGTGTGGGAATTTAAACTGGAGGGCCAGTGTTTTTTTTTACGAGGTGGAGTTGCGAGATCGACAAACTCAGCACGGATGGTACGGGAGTCACTGGATCGACATCAACCCTGCAAGGTCGCAGTCTGTCACTGGATCCGTTTTCCAGCCTACCGCTGATTTCACTGCGCCACCAGACGACCGGAATGGTGGGGGGTGGGGGGCAGGGTCAGGGTGAATATTACAAAGAAAATTTTAAGCCAAATACAAAGTTAAACACTCAACACAGTGCCAACGGCAACGACTTAAAATGGTGGACGGCGTTCTCCTTCCTCCGTTCGTATGTACGAGTTGTCCGTAAGTCGGACGTTCGTAACTCGGGACTACCTTACTCCCAATGAATGGAAAAGAGCAGAAGTCGATCCACTCCACTCTTTGAAACGGGAGGTAGAGAAATGAAAGGAAGCTATAGGCCAAATAGCTTGACCTCAATGACTGGAAACACGTTGTTCTCCATTATGACAGATGAGGTTTCGGGCTCATGCAGACACGTGACAAAACAGGTCTAATTTTACCATGGATTCCTGAAGAAGAAAATCGTCCTGGTAAATCTATGAGAATTATCTGAGGAAAATAACAAACAGGATTGAAAAAGGTGAGTACATGGATGTTGTGTACTTCGGCTTTCATGAGGCATTTGACCTGATGATGCACAAGAGGCTCCTGAACAATATAAGAATCCTTGGTATTGCAGGAAAGATATCATGGTGGATAGAATCAGAATCCGAATCAGGGATAATATCACCAGTATACTTAGTGAAATGTGACAACTTTTCGACAGTAGTACAATGTAATACATTAAGAATAGAAAAGTATTATTAAATAATTAAGCAATAAAATATTGAGTTAGTATTCATCGGTGCCATGTCCATTCAGAAACCGAAAGGCAGAGGGAAAGAAGCTCTTCCTGAATGACTGAATGTGTGCCTTCAAGCTTCTGTACCTCCCTCGTGATGGTAGCAATGAGACCAGGGCATGTTCTGGGTGATGGAATCACTGATGATGTACGTGGCCTTTTTGGGGCACGGCCTTTAAAGATGTCCTGAATACTACAGAGGCCAGTGATTATGATGGAGCTGAGAAATTTCACAACTCTCTGCAGTTTACTTCAATCCTGTTCAGCAGCGTCACTGTCCCACAGACCAGACGGTGATGTAGCCAGTTGATATGCTGTACACCTGTAGAAACATGCGGATGTATTGGTGACATACCAAATCTCCTCAAACTCCAGATAAAATATAGTCGCTATCTTGCCTTCGTTATGGCTGCATCGATATGTTGCGTCCAGGTTCGGTCCTCAGAGATATTGACACCGAGGAACTGACAATCGCTTAGTTTCTCTACTTCGAACCTCTCTATGACACTGGAATGTGTTTGATCGTCTTACCCATTCTGAAGTCCTTAATCAGTTCTATGGTTCTACGGATGTTGAGTACAACTTTGCTGCTGTGACAGCAATCAGCTAGCTGGTATATCTCGCTCTTGTACACCATATGAGATTCTGCCAACACTGACTGCATGATCAGAATATTTATAGACGGCATTTGAGCTGTACTTTTTGCACAAAGTCAGGGATGTAGAGAGAGTAGAGTGGTGGGCTATGCACATGTTCTTGAGGTGAGCCACTGTTGATTTTCAGCGATTGGAGATGTTATTGTCAATACAGAGAGATTGTGATCTTTCTAACCTCAATCCAATTGCAGAGGGAGGTATAAAAGCCCGGGTTCTGCAGCGTTTTGATCAAAACCGCAGAAATGATGGTGTTTACCGCTGAGCTGTAGACATGGCATAATATTCTGACATAGGTATCTGTACTGGCCAGGTGATCGAAGGCCGCGCGGAAAGCCAACGACATTGTTGCGATTGTCAAATTGCAGTGGGTGTAGGTCCTTGCTGAGGCAGGAGTTAAATCTATCGGTAACCACACTCTCAAAGCACTGCATCATCAACGATATGTGTGCTTCTGGACGATAGTCGTTCAGTGAGCTTATTTTGCTCCTCTTGGACATCGGTATGATTGTTGCCCTTATGAAGCAGGTGGGTAATTCCGTCTGTAGCAAAGAGAGATTGAAAATCTCTTTAAACACTCCCGCCATTTATGAGGTTTCCCCCTTTTGAGGAATTGGCGTCCGAGACCGTCAATCCTGTTCAGCAGCATCACTATCCCGCAGACCAGACGGTGATGCAGCCAGTTGATATGCTCTACACTGTACATCTGTAGAAACATGCGAGTGTTTCGATGACGTACCAAATCTCCTCAAGCCCTTAATAAAATATAGTCGCTGTCCTGCCTTCGTTATGGCTACATCGATATGTTGCATCCAGGTGAGGTCCTCAGAGATATTGACAACGAGGAACTAACGATCGCTCATTCTCTCTACTTCTGATCTCTCTATGAAGCTGGAATGTGTTTGATCGTCTTACCCGTTCTGAAGTCCTTAATCAGTTCTAACATTCTGACATTGGTATTTATACTGGCCAGGTGACCGAAGGCCGCGCGGAGAGCCAACGACTTTGCGCCTACCATAGATCTATTGCGGCGATAGGCGAATTGTAGTGGGTGTTGGTCCTTGCTGAAGCGGGATTTAAATCTATCGTTAACCAAATTCTCAAAACATTACGTCACCATCGATGTGTGTACTTCTGGACGATAGTCGTCCAGGTGGCTCATCCTGCTCCTCTTCGGCACTGGTATAATTGTTGCCCTTTTGAAGCAGGTGGGAAATTCCGACTATCAAAGAGAGATTGAAAATGTCTTTCAACACACCCACCATTTTGTTGGCACGGGTTTTCTGAGCCCTTCCTGGTATTTCAACAGAGCCTGGTGTCTTCTGAGGATTTCCCCTCTTGAAGAATGGCCTGTTATCAGCGATCCAGACAAAGATCACAGGGTGAATACTGGCTGAATGTTGGGAATCAAGGGTTGTGAATAAAGGGGAATTTTCTATTTGGCTGCTGGGGACCCTGTTTCGCAGGGCTCGGTGTTGCGACAGCTTCTATTCTCTTTAAATGTCAGTGATTTAGTTGACAGAAATAAAAGATTTGTGTTCAATGTTGTGCTCAATATCATGTTATGAGAAGGGGTTGCGAATGTTGTACAAGCAGGAAGCTGTAGGTTCGCCGTTACCATGGCGACCAGAAAGGGCATGGTGCAGGTGGGGAGGGCATATTTTTTTCCGGGACAGGATCACAATCGCCACTGCATTCTCTGAGAAAACAGTTAAAGAATTCATGAATTACTGATTATCCGCTCTGTGGGTCTTAGCGACATTTGGGTGTGGGTGGTGAGTGTGTTTGGTATCACAATCAATACAATCTAGTCAGAATAGATCCAGAAGACCCCGAACTGCACTGAGAACTACAGGGAGGGATGCTGGGGAGACACCAGAACCAGCTGTGCTCCGTGATCAGGGGAGTGGAGCCACTTTCTTCCAATGGAGCCGATCTTGTGGCCCAGATTATGTCACTCCAGCTGTCCCAGAGCGCCCATCAACATTCTGCAACTGCATCTTCCGCCCTGCCCTCCACGTCCTCGAATGCTCCTTCCATCCGAGAGCCCCGTCTGCCTCCTTCAGAAAAAGTACTCAGGTGAGCACGGTAATTGAATTTTTGAATTGCAACCAATAGCGTTTTCGATTGATCGAGCGAAGGTAGCCTGGGTCATCAGCTATCTGTCCAGTCGTTCGAGAGAATCGGGAACAGCCGTCTCGGAGACGGGCTCCCCTTTCGGCAGTAATTTTCAATTATTTTCTGAGGAGATGAGACTGTATTTGATCGCTCCAAACATGGGAGAGCGGCTGCCCATGAAATGCTGCACATGCACCAGGGGTGCAGATCTGTGTCAGATTATGCCATTGAGTTCAGGACCCTAGCCACCTCCAGCGGCTGAAACTTGGAGGCACAGCATGACAGCTTCTTATTCGGCCTCTCTGAAGACATCAAAGATGAGATGATCACCCAGAACCTTCCTGCCACCTTTGAAGCCCTGATGGATCTGGCCATCCGTATTGATGTTCGCCTTCAGCAGGACAGCATAGGGAACGGTTCCCCAGGGCACTGAATGAGTTCCAAGCTCTTCGACAATCTACATTGCTCTGCCATTTGCCTCCATCTACAATTCCCGTTCCACAGCCCGAGGATATGCATGCAGACCGTACCCGCCTGACGCCGAATGAAAGATAAAGAGAATCAGCACCCGCTCGAACCAGGCCATTTCATCTCCACCATCCCAGTAAAAGCCAAACGCTCACCAGAAGAACAAGGAGTACTGGTGAGCGTGACCCTTGTCCTGCCATTCTCGACGCCACTCACTCTCATACCTTCTTCTCTGCAGTGGGGCGTCCAACGGCGATAAGTTACCACCTCGGTCGATTCTGGTACGGAGGCGTGTTTTACCGATTTCGGCTTGGCTGCCCATTAGGGATTATCCACCTCTGCTCTTCAGTCACCATAGGTGGCCAACGCCTTGAACAGTCAGAGACTGCCTATCATCACCAATGTCACGGCCCCGGTGAGTCTCACTTTATTCAGCAATCAACATGAATTGTTAACCCTTTATGTTATTGACACTCCTCTTGCTCCCATTGTCCTGGACCATGCCTGGTTAGTTAAACACAACCACACATTGATTGGCTCAGTCGAAAGATTATTGCCTCCGCCTTGCTCAGATCTCCCGTCTCGAAACCCAGATCCCCCGAGGAATTTCCGGAATTTAGTGCCATCCGTCCTGAATACATGGACCTCAAGGCTACGTTCAGCAAGTCCTGGGCCACTTCCCTGCCTCCTCGTCCATGTAATTGCGCCATTGACCTCTTGCCTGTCATATCTCCCCAAAGGGGCCGCCTGAATTCCCTGTCCTTATCTGAAACAGCAGCCATGAGAAAGTACATTCAGGAGTCTCTAGCTGCCCATCTCCCTCCCCCCCTTGCTGGTGCCGGTTTTTCCTTTGCTGTAAAGTGTTGAGTGATGAACAGACCTGAAGGAAAATGGGGTGCAGAGTTAACCATTCCCCCTCCCCTGAGAACTACAAACTATTACTGTTTGCTATGCTGCTAATGAGAGAGAGAGATGAAGAATTGAGGCAAAAACATCTGCTGCAGATAAGAGGGAGAGAGAGAGACTGTTGATTTATTGTACTTTGACTCTTACTGGATTATTTACCTTTTTGCTGCAAGGACATTATTTTTCTCGTTAACATCCCTCAGGAGACAGCAGGAGCGGCCTGATTTGATGGGCACAGACATTTAGAATTGATGAATGGCTAAGACCCCGTTAGTAGAGATAAAAGACAGGTCTGGAGAGACAGCCCTCAGACTCACCAGTGGACCCTGACTGAGTGTTGTGAACCCACAGGAAGGTGGGGGCTTCGGAGACCGAATCAGGAGATCGGTCAGTAAAGCTCACAGTGTGACGGAAGGGCCGGTGGGGACGTGTGTGTGTCCACTCATTCCAGAGTGACGAGTCCACCACAGAAGAACGGTCTAGCTGAAGGATGGAGAGGTCATAACTGAATATCCACAATTACACGACGGATTAAGAAAGCAACAGAAGGTTTGCCTGCTGCAGCTGCCTAATCTCTCGCTCTCTCTCTCTCTCCAACGATTACAACACAACAACCATAACTACTTCAGCACGCATGAATTGAACTTTATACTCTTCTATGACAATTCGTTTACCCCTAGATATCGATAGAGCTTGTTTATTATTGCTTATTACTGTTCCTACACTTTTAGGTTTATTATTGCTAACTTGATTTATATGTATATTTGCATTTTTGATACTGTATTGTGTAGTTTACTAATAAACGCCTTTAGTTTTGTTATAACCAGACTCCAACAGATTCTTCTTTCTCTGCTGGTCAGACACCCAGTTACAGGGTACGTATCAAATTGGGGCCTCGTCTCCAGGATTTGATTACCAAATTGGGGGACCGGTGAATCGGGATAGAAGTCCCTTATTTGATCTGGTTGTGTGGATAACCAGACTGGAAACCAGTAGAGATGGAGATTGACAAATTTTTAAAAGAACCAACTACGGGGGCATTAGAGGAATTGGTGAGTGTTGTGAAACGATTAAATCTCGCGGCGGTGAAACCGATGATGAGAAAGTTGGATATACAGAGAACAATAGCGGTGCATTATGTATCCGAAGGTGTGTTCCCGTCGGATGTATTGGAACTGATCCCTGAGAGGAAACCAGCAGAGGGTGAGCTTCAGTTACAGATAGAAAAATTAAGGATGGCTAAGGATAAAAGAAGAGGGAGCATGAGCTTCAAGTAAGGAAGCTGGAGTGCGAGGAGGCAGAAAAACAGCGACAGTTCGAGAGGGAGAAATGGCAATGTGTGAATAGCGCGGCAGACCGTGGGGAAAAGTTTAATGTTAGTAAGGAGATTAAGTTGGTATCTCCGTACGAGGACATTGATCGGATCTTCTTGCATTTTGAAAAAAGTGGCCGCGAATCAGAAGTGGCCTCGAGATAAGTGGGTGGTGTTGTTACAAACTGTATTTAAAGGGAAGGCCCAACGAGCATATGCTGCATTGTCTGAGGAGGTTGCAGAGGATTATGTGGAAGCAAAACAGGCTATCCTTCGGGCCTATGAGTTGGTACCCGAAGCGCATAGACAAAAGTTCAGGGACTTAAGGAAACAGTGGAATCAGACGTTCACAGAGTTTGCATACGAGAAGGGTGTGTACTTTGACCGATGGTGCGCCGCAGAAGGGGTGGAGGAGGATTTCTAGCGCCTAAGAGAGTTGATTCTGATCGAAGAATTTAAAGGTTGTGCTTCGGATAATATCTGGACATACCTGAACGAGAAGAAGAAGAAGAAGTCCACATCAGAATCTGCCAAGCTAGCAAATGAATACGCCTTAACCCACAAGACAAAGTTTCCCCCAAATAAGAGCTACCAGAGAGGCAGTAGGGACGGCAGAGAAAGCCCGCCGGCTAAGGCAGAGATTAAGCCGGAAACTAGTGGAAAAGGCAGGGAGGAGGAAAAGCAGGCTGGTAGGAAGGTTCCTAGCTTTACGTGTTACAATTGTGGGAAAGCGGGTCATACAGCATCTAAGTGTTTTGCTCCGAAGAAGGAGACAGGAAAAGGGAAAACAGCAGTCCCGACTGGTTGCACTGAGCCGGTCGATAGATCGATGAGGAAGGTGAAATTAGATAGAGCGCGTGAGGGGCGCTTTATCTCGGAAGGGACGGTGTCTGTAAAGGAGAGTGAAACCCCAGTTCCAGTGCGGATCTGGAGAGATACTGGGGCTGGTCAGACATTGATTCTAAGGAAGGTGTTAGATTTTGGTCCTGAGACCGAGAATGGGGAGGTTGTTTTAAGAGGTATCGGAAAAGGGACTGAGGCCGTACCTTTGCACAGGATATTTTTGAAATGTGACCTGGTATCTGGACCAGTCGAAGTAGGGGTGCGGTCGAAACTACCGATGGACGGCGTGGACGTCCTACTTGGTAACGATCTGGCAGGTGGTGAGGTGTATTCAGCAGTGAAGTTAACAAGCAAGCCTGTAAGTGCTGAGGACCCGCCCCGAGATTCCAAGATTTATCCCACATGCGCATTCACTCGCAGCATGTCGAGAAAGGCGGCTGAGAAAGGAACCCATTTGAATGAGTCCAGTGTTGATTTAGCGGAGATGTTTATACCGACCCTGTACCGAGAGGGGTTAGAGGGTGGTAAAACGATGGATAGTGAGGTTAAGGAGAGTAAAGGAGAGGAGGTGGATCTATCATTAGCAAGGAGGGAATTTATAAAGGAGCAGAGACGTGATGAGAAACTTGTGGCGTTGAAGAGTCAGCTTTTTCTGAGGCAGAAATTGATAAGGAACCAGAGGGCTACTACCTGAAGGAGGGAGTGTTAAAGAGGAAGTGGAGGCCGACCACGGTGCCAGTAGATGAGGACTGGGCGGTGGTACACCAGGTGGTGGTTCCGAAGTTTTATCGGGAGAAAATTTTGGACTTGGGTCATAAGGGACCCCTAGGTGGACATTTGGGAGTACGTAGGACAATAGATAGGGTAATGAAAGATTTTTACTGGCCAAATATGAGGAAGGATATTACTGACTATTGTAAAAGGTGCCATACCTGTCAGGTGGTAGGAAAGCCAAATCAGGTTATCCCTAAGGCACCTCTCAGACTGATACCCGCCTTTGAGGAGCCTTTTTCCCGAATCATCGTGGATTTTGTGGGTCCCTTGCCTGGAACTGCGAGTGGGCGGCAGTACGTGATGACCATGATATGTGCTGCTACTTGATTCCCGGAGGCTGTGCCCCTGGGAAACATTAGGACCCCTGCGGTGGTAAAGGCCCTCACTGAATTTTTCACCATGGTAGGGTTATCTAGAGAGATACAGTCAGATCAGGGGAGTGCCTTCACGACCCGTGCATTTCAGCAAATGTTGGCTCAGATGGGAGTTAAACAAATTCTAGCCTCTGCATACTACCCGGAGCATTGGAAAGATTCCACGCGACTTTAAAGACCACGATTAAAACTTACTGTCAGGAAAACACTCGTGACTGAGATGATGCATTACCACTTCTGTTATTTGCAGTGAGGGCACGGTTCAGGAATCTCCTGGGTTCAGTCCATTTGAGCTCGTTTTTGGTCACAGGCCCAGAGGACCTTTAACCTTACTTAAAGAGAAATGGTCTAGTTCGAATTAGTTCGGTCTAGTGATTAACTATGTTTTGAAGTCCCGTGAAAGGCTCCACAAAGTTTGCGAGCTTGCAAAGCAAAACCTTAAAGACTCCCGGACTAAAATGAAACAATGGTATGATAAACGAGCCCGAGAGCAAGAATTTCAAGTGGGCAATAAGGTTTTGGTCCTGTTCCCTGTAGTTACCAACCCCCTACAGGCAAGATTTCAAGGGCTGTACAAAGTGTTCAAGAAAATAGACTTTCTAAATTATGTGATCGAAACACCTGATAGTCGAAAGCGGAGACAGCGGGTTCACGCTAACATGCTAAAGGGTTATCATGACGCGACCCTCATGGTGGTCGGTGCTGTCACGAAAACTGATGAGGCAGAAAGGATTGACAAGGAGGGGCCCGAGCGTTTCGAAAAAGATAAGCATAGTACCCACCAGTCTAGAGAACTCTGTTATTTTGGCCAACTGCTGATAAAGTCAGTCATTTGGAGCCTGAACAATGAGAGCAACTGATACAGCTAATTAACCGGCATGCAGATTTATGTCCAGATGTTCCAAGGAGGTGCAAAGGAACAGAGCATGATGTTATTGTTACCTCAGCCCAGCCTATTAAGCAATCCCCTCATTGGATGAATTTGGAAAACAGCAAGCTAGTGGAAAAAGAAATTGAGCATATGTTAGCTGCTGGTATTATTTGTGAATCATCCTCTGCATGGGCAGCTCCATGCGTGGTTGTACCGAAGCCGGACGGTAGCATTAGATTCTGTACAGATTACAGAAAGGTGAATGCCGTCACACAAACAGATGTGTACCCTATCCCTAGGGTGGAAGATTGTATTGATAAAGTGGGAAAAGCTAGATACATCACCAAGATTGACTGACTCAAAGGATACTGGTGTGTTCCTTTAACTGACAGGGCTCGAGAAATTTCAGCATTTGTCACACCATCAGGGTTCTATGAATACAATGTTTTGCAGTTTGGGATGAAAAATTCTCCAGGGACATTTCAGAGAATGATTGACGCAGTGATTAGAGAGTTTACAAACACAAAGGCTTATATTGACAATGTCGTAGTCTGGAGTGATACATGGGATGAGCACCTTGAGGCTGTGGAGAAGCTGTTTAAACGAATGTCTGCAGCCCATCTCACAGTGAACCTCGCAAAGAGTGAGTTTGGCCGTGCCACGATCACGTACCTGGGGTATGTGGTAGCACAGGGGCAGTTGGCTCCTGTGCAGGCTAAAGAACAGGCTATTTCCGAAGTTCCTGTCCAAACAAATAAGAAGGCATTGAGAAGGTTTTTGGGCATGGAAATTTTGTAAGAACTTTTCGGATATTGCCCTCCCGCTTCCAAAGCTCCTACAGAAGGATGAAAAGTTTGTGTGGAGCAATGCTTGCCAGGAAGCTTTTGAGAAATTGAAAACCATACTGTGCCACCACCCTGTGCTGAAAACACCTGACTTCTCACAACCTTTCTCCCTGGCTATTGATGCAAGTGATGAGGCTGCAGGGGCAGTCCTATTGCAGAAAGCAGGGGATGGAATGGAACACCCAGTGGCGTATTTCTCTCAAAAGTTCAACGTGCATCAGAGAAATTACTCTACTGTGGAAAAGAATTGTTGGCACTTATCCTGGCGATACAGCATTTTGAGGTCTACATTTGTTCAGCACAGAGACCCTTAATTGTTTATACTGTTCACAACCCCTTGGTATTTTTGGCCAACATGAAGAATAAAAATAAGAGGTTATTAAGTTGGAATCTGTCCTTACAACAATTCGATATTAAAATACAACATGTAAAGGGAAGTGACAATGTAATTGCTGATTGTTTATCCCGATGTTAATTTGAAAGTGTATCTGTATTATTCTTGTAGTTAAGAACACTTCTGTATTTCAGTAATGTGCTTTATTAGTTAATTTTCACCTTGGTGAAAATTCCTGGAAGGATGGGGGTGTTATGAGTGATGAACAGACCTGATGGAGAATGGGGTGCAGAGTTAACCATCCCCTCCCCCGAGAACCATGAACTATTGCTGTTGCTATGCTGCTCATGAGAGAGAGAGACAAAACATAGGCACGAACATTTGCTACAAATAAGAGGGAGAGAGAGATTGTTGATTTATTGTATTTTGAATCTTCCTGGATTAATTACCTTTCACTACAAGGACTTTACTTTTCTCGTTAACATTCCTCAGGAGACAGCAAGAGTGGCCTGATTTGACGGACACAGTCATTCAGAGTTGATGGATAGCTGATACCCCGTTAGTTGGGATAAAAGACAGGTCTGGAGAGACACCCTTCAGGCATACCAGTGGACACTGACTGAGTGTTGTGAACCCACAAGGAAGGTGGGGGTTTCGGAGACCGAATCAGAAGATCGGTCAATTAAAGCTCACGGTGTGACAGCAGGGCCGGTGGGGACGTGTGTGTGTCCTCTCATGGCAGAGTGACGAGTCCACCACAGACGAACGGTCTAGCTGAAGGACGGAGGGGTCATAACTGAATGGCCACAACGACACGACGGATTAAGAAAGCCACAAAAGGTTTGCCTACCGCAGCTGTTCCAACTCGCTCTCTCTCTCTCTCTCTCTCTCTCTCTCTCTCTCTCTCTCTCTCTCCAACAATTACAACACAACAACCATAACTACCTCAGCACTCATGAACTGAACTGAACTTTATACTCTTCTATGACAATTCATTTACCCCTAGACATCGATAGAGCTTGTTTATTATTGCTTATTATTATTCCTACACTTTTAGGTTTATTATTGCTAACCTGGGTTATATGTATATTTGCATTATTGATATTGTTTTGCTTATTTTACTAATAAATACTTGTGAATATAGTACCACCAGACTCCAACGGATACTTCTATCTTTGCTGCTCTGACAGTCAGTTACGGGGTACGTAACAATAGTAACACATGCTGCTGTAATACCAATTTAAAGTACCCTCATAATTGATTGCTCTGTGTATATCAACCACGAAGATGGAACGCAGAACTAATGAAAAAAAATCGAGGATAATTCTTTCATGAAATAGCAGAGAATGTGGTCAGTATAAATTCGGCGAATTTGGTTAGTGAACATTAATATTTTATATAGAATATAATTGTTCAATGGGCTTCCATAGGAGTCCTCTGGGCAGCCAACTGAATGAGTGATTCCATATAACCATATAACAATTACAGCATGGAAATAGTCCATATCGGCCCTTCCAGTCCGTGCCGAACGCTTACTCTCACCTAATCCCACTGACCCGCACTCAGCCCATAACCCTCCATTCCTTTCCTGTCCATATATCCATCCAATTTTGCTTTAAATAACAACACCGAACCTGCCTCTATCACTTCTACTGGAAGCACATTCCATACAGCTACCACTCTCTGAGTAAATAAATTCCCTCTCATGTTACCCTCAAACTTTAGCCCCCTAAGTCTCAACTCATGTCCTTTTGTTTGAATCTCCACTACTCTCAATGGAAAAAGCCTATCCACGTCAACTCTATCTATCCCCTCATTACTTTAAATACCTCTATCAAGTCCCCCCTCAACCATCTACGCTACAAAGAATAAACACCTCACTTGTTCAATCTTTCCCTGTAACTTATGTGCTGAAAGCTATAAGATCTGGGTCTGTGTGTCCCTGCCTGTAGAACCCTGTGGACAGAATACAATGGAAAAATTGAAACGTCTATCCGAATCTTGGGCTTATTGTGTGACTGATTGTCTCTACTGTCCGTGCCTGTGGAACTGATGAGCAGCCGGTGGCTCGCTGTTCTGTAACACACCTTGCGTGTGAGAGAGGAGCGGCTGCTCTGTACCTTGTCCCTGGACAAGAGGAGGTATTGGATCTCTCATCGGTAAGAGTAGCACAATAGGCACAGCATAGTTTGTAATTCAAGCGGAGAAGGAAATGTGAGCTTAAACACATCCTCTGTTCTGCTCATACTTAGACTGGTGACGAAAATTAGAAGAAACTTAATGGGGATATTGGAAATAGATAGTTATGGGCTGACAGATTATTATGACAGAGAAATAGGTTCTTCCACCCATCCAGATCATCCCGCTGTGATCTTCTCCCTGGCCCATTTATATGCATCCTCTGTCCGTCTGTCATCCTGGTACGTCCACAACCTTCACTGAAACGTTACAACTGAATCTACAATTACCACTAACGCTGACAGTTCCTTCCACACTCGCTCGACCCTCTGAGTGAATAGGATTCACCACATACTCCCTTGCATATTTCACCTTTCACCCCAAACCTATGAGCTCTGGTTGTAGATTCACTCAGAGGATGGGAAAATCTCCGGGCAGTCACCTTGTCTGTAACCCTCACTATTTTATATAATTCTGTAAGATCTCCATTCATTTTCTTGCAGTGAATGGTTAACCTATTCAACCTATCCCTCTAACTCTTGTCCTCAGTCCCCAAACTCTTCCTTTCAAATTATCGCTGCACACTTTGAAGCTTATTGACATTTCAAAACCGTAGGTAGCGGATCAGAACAAACCTCGATATTCTATCTACAACCTCACCAACGTGTTGTACAGCTTCACTATAATGTCGCAACTCCTGTAGTCAGTGAAGGCCATTGTGATTAGAGCTCATTATGAGCCAATCTGCCGGTGACGCCGGTTTCCTGGAACTGCGATCTATATTCCCGAGACTCTTTTTAAATACTGCATACTAAGTTCCACCTATTCAGTATCTGTTACTTAACCTGTTATATCTTTCCTCACAACGCAGACCACCTCACACGCCTGCATGAAATTCCTTCTGGCATTTTTTCACCCATTTCTCAGCTAGTAAACATCAAGCTACAAGCTTGTAAAGAGTCGTTGGCTGTAAGAACGCCACCAACCCAGAACTAGTCCGCAATTCTTCTGATTCTGTTTTCTACATCGGCATCTAAATCATTAAAATACATGATAAGCACAACGGACCTAACACCACAATCGTGCAGTACAATTGTCACAGTAAAAAGCAATCAACCATCCACTCTCTGCTAATCCAGAACCGAACGTTCATCAATCTGTCCACAGACCGTAGCTAAAGTCATGTGCCGCATAACGTTTTATTATCAAAGGTCCCTGGAATATTGTTGTTGATCAACTGTTATTTGCGACATTTGTCATTCAGATGACTCGAAATGACTAGAACAAGTGAAAGGGGAAAAATGATCCTACCTCCCCGTTCAGTAAGGTGTACTGAATTTTACCTGCAGAGCTAAAGTCCCGCCCCCAATATTACAGGTGGAAGTGCTAATCTGAAAGTGACAAAATAAATCTGTTTAAAGTTGATTGTCGATGTTGATTGTTCAAGATGGTAGCCTATGTTTGAAACAAAACTCGTCGGAAAATGTCCTATTTCAGTAGTTGAAGCCAGGCGTCTTGGAAATAAAAATGGTAACCCTATATTATATTCAGATTTAAACTGATACATCCCTTGAGGAGAAAAATTCATGACACAGTGACAGTGTGAGAAGAAAGAAAACTTTAATGTCAGTGTTTGTCTCTCATGTGACAACCACACTAATTGCCTCAGCGGGATTGTTCTCAATTGCATATAACTCTGTAAAACCCATCCATATGAGCAGTTTTAATAAAAATATGTTTATTGAATACAAAGACAAGAACACTGAACATATGCTAACAAAGCCAGGGCATCACACATAAACAGCAACACATTAACTTTAAAATTACAAATAAAAAAGAAAATCCACTCTAAATACTGTTGGACAGCAGGAACTATATCTAAAAGGAGTCTCAAAATAAAAGCACTTAAGTAATAACCCGAAACGTTGATAAATTTGTCTAGTCTCTACAGCTTCCTGGACGTGGGAAGTTTTTAAGAGTATGAATGTATAGCTTGAAGTCTGACATAAAAAATATAAATGAAGGTTTCTTATTGCTGTATTTGCATTTATGGATATAAATTTTACTGTAAATTAACAAAAGATTTATGATAAAGACATGATCTATATGTGACTTGGTATTATTAATAAACCCAAATAAAACATTTTCAAAACGGAAAGTAAAATCCACATTAATACATTGCTCTATAAATTGACAAACATCAACCCAAAATGTTTAAACATATTCACAATCCCAAAACAGATGAAATAAATCCTCTGGATATACATAAGCCACAAAAAGAACAGTTAGCTTCAATATCAGAACTAAACCTTATCAAATAAACATTGGTTGGATAATATTTATGGATAACTTCAAAGGAAATTTCTTTAATTTTATTCCTCAGTAAAAAAAAATGAATAAGCTCCAAATAATCATCCACCTCAGATTCCCAAAGCAACTATTCCAAAGACTAACAGCCATAGGAATAGAAGCAACAAAGATTTGGGCCAGAATTATATAATCACTATGAGAAGGCAAATAGGACGCCAATTATCTATAAATATTTATCTTTTCTCAGTTTAGGAATTAAACTAATAAGGCCCTGTGTTATAGAAGTAGGAAGAAATTCTTTATCAACACATTCTAAAAATAATTTTAGTAAAATTATTTTAGTAAAAATGGGCTAAGGTGTCAGAAAGCATCTTATAAAATTCTGCAGTCAGGCCATCCACACATGGCGACTCATTGTTTTTTAAATTTAAAATGACAGCCTTAACTTCTCCCAAGGTAATAAAAGCATCACACAGGTCTTTCTGATCATTGGACAGGTTCCTAAGAATACCAATATCATTTATGAAATGTAGTGTAGATGATTCACAACATTTTGAGCTATACAAAATACTATAAAAACAACAATATTTTGCTATTTTTTTTTAAAAGTCCTCTGTAATCACACCATCAATATTAAGCTGAATGGAATTGAATTGGGCACGCTGTTTTCCGAAATGAAAGAAATAAGCTGTACTTTGTTCACCCTCTTCCAGCCATTGTTTTCTAGATCTCACACATGCACCTTCTGCCTTTATAAAATAAAAATGGCTTAACTGATCCTTTAACAAAGCCAGCTCTGCTTTATCTCTCCCTGAAAGGTTATCTGGAAACAATTCACATAAATTTGCTGTTTTTGCGATCAATAATTGTACTTCCAATTGCCTTTTCTTTGCTATATCACTACTGTATTTCCTAAAGAATTTGGCTGATTCAAATTTTAAAAGTTGCCAATTTGTAGAGAAATTATTCTCTCCCATCGCTTTAGCAAAAAGTAGGTTGCCAACATTTTAATGTGCAAGGAGACAACTTCATGCCCCAAAATGGAATTATTTAATTTCCAATAAGATTTCAAATTGGATTCAGATGAAGATAATGCAGTTTGTATGTGGATAGCTTTATGATCTGTTAAAGGTGAGGGGAAAAAATAAAAGTGACATTATTATTTCTTAAGGTATCGGATAGTAACCATTAATCTAGACGAGACATGCATGTAATAGATTTATTAGTCCAAGTATAATTTCTAAATCCAGGAAAGTGCTCTCTCCAAATATTTATCACATTAACCTTCTGAATAAAGCTAGTAAAGTTATTATAAGTAGAGCACTGCCTTGGTGGCCATCGATCAATATTTTCATTTAATACCTTATTAAGGTCTCCTCCCGTAACAATAAGTGCATCAGGAAATTTAGAGAGCCAATAATCAAAACTTCTTTCCAAAATCTCAAGTAATCCATCATTATCATTTCTAATATTATGACCATAAATATTAGCAATAAGAAACATTTTACCAAAATATTGAACAATCTGAACATAAAAATGTCAATTCATATCCACCTCAGAGTGCAAAACATTCCCTTTCAAATTAAACATCAGAATAAGAACACCTGCAGAATGTCCAGAACCATGTGAAAACCAAACATCGTTCCCCCACCAGGATTTCCATAGTTTAATGTCTTTAGTCACAGAGTGTGACTCTTAGATTAAAAAGAAGTCCATATGTTTATGCTGCTTTAAGAAAAAGAATAAAGCCTTACATTTAACATTGTGTCTAAGACCCCTGGTAATAAGAGAAAAAAGTGAAAAAGACAGTCTTATGAGAGATGAAAAGAATTCTTCATCTCTAATAATTAAAGAACTATCCCAGTCCTACATAAACAAAGACCAGACTCAAATATTAGTAGAGGTAGTAGACCAGCTGCCAGACCAACATGTTCTGTTTGTATCTCTGCATTAATGAAAGCTCGGGTCTCAGCAAAGAAAGCATGCTTCCCATCTTTTCCAGCCGCCTCGACTAGCAGCCACAGCTTCTGTCGGGCCAACTGCTCAGCTGCAGTCAGGTCCTCAGCAATCCGCAGGCTCTGCGAGAGCAAGTATTCATATTTCTGGCTTGTTTCCATGCCAGATCATCATGGTTCTGTTTGAAATCGAATAATGGTCAGCCGAGGATTCTTATCCCCTCTTCTCCTACCGAGACGATGTACAACATCCACTTGTAGTAGAATCTCCTCCTTGGACTGAGGAGCTACTGCTTGGCATATATGAGTTACTTTATTTTTAATATCTTATCCGTTTGCTCTGGAATGTCATGGATTCTCAGATTGCAACTTCTCTGATAACACTTGGCCTCATTCAGCCTCAGCTCCAAAGTCTCAATTCTCTTCTCGTGGTCCGTGCAAGTCCCTTTAATCTGCATGACATCAGACTTCAGTGTACTCACCTCTTCACGGATAAAGTCGAGGGATTTCTTAACGTCATCAATGGTGTCCCAGACTGAAACCCACCATCCCCGCGTAATTCCCCGGGTCAGGTGCGGGAGTCTCGAACGTGAACATCCGGCGGAAGCAGCACCGCCGGACAGGAGGTGGAAATACGTCACTGCGGGACTGGGATCACTTGCAATGTTGTGGGCCGTGGGACTGGAGCCAGTTCTGTAAAAATCGTTGGGACTTAAACCTGGCGCGTGGCTATTAAAGGTAAGGGTGGGAGCTAAAGGGGACAGTGGGAGTTAAAGGGGAGGGTAGGGAATCAGCAAAATGTCCCCATCCTGCAGGCAGGGGTGTTCACACATTCATTTGCTCACAAGATCACAGTCAGTTCGGGTCTGGGTTCCTGCAGAGATCTCAGTTCCTTCTGCCCGGTACAAGTGAACCGATTGTACGCCAGCCTGAAACAGATGGAGGAATAAAGATGAAATAAACAGATTACACAACAGTGTCAGTAACAGGGGACCGGGGTTAATGCTTCAACAACACTCACAGACAAATATCACCAGAAAACCTGCGGATCCGCTGATATTTTAATCACATTGAACATTAACACAAACACTTACCCGATCCGCTTCAGACTCGGGAGAGTCAGTACGAGGCACCGGAGAGTGGGGACAGATCGGTCTGTGAGCGAGTTTCTTCCCAGGTCCAGCTCTGTCAGTGATGTGTTTCGGCTGAGAGCGGAGACAAGATCCTCGGCACCAGAATCTGTGAGTCCGACATCGATCAGCCTGGAGATGAGAGAGAGAGAGTGAGGGTGAGGACACAGAGAGACAGGAGATGGTACAAATCCCCAGTGTTTATCAGTAGCACAATTACTGATCACATTAATGACACCCAGTAACTGTAAACACAATCTCCCACAGTCTGTTACTTACACCAGTTTCTGTATTTTACACCCCCGGTTCCTCAAAGCCGAAGAAACCAGTTTCACTCCTGAATCTCCCAGCTCATTAGCACTCAGGATCAGCTCCGTCAGTATTGGATTTGTACTGAGAGCGGAGGCGAAATCTTTGGCACCAGAATCTGTGAGACCGACCTCACTCAGCCTGAATATGAGAGAGAGTGAGGGTGAAGGACACAGAGACAAAAGATGGTACAAATCCCCAGTGTTTATCAATAAGACAATTACTGATCACATTAACGTTCAGTGTCAAACACCCAGTGACTGTAAACACAATCTCCCACAGTCGGGTACTTACCACAGTTTCTGTATTTTACACTCCGGGTTCCTCAGAGCCTCAGACACCAGTTTCACTCCTGAATCTCCCAGTTTATTGCCCCCAAATCTAAACACAAACAGACAAATTGATGAACAAAGTAATTCAAACCGTGGGTCTAAAGGAATATCTCCCACTCGTATATTTCAGGAACCATTAAACCCTTCAGTAAATCACTGATCGGTGTTCCCATCACTGTCAATGTCCCTCACTGCCCAGCTCCAGGGTATTCACCGAATGTCAGTAATTTAGTCCGTCGGTGTGATCATGTAAACTTCACATATTTCATCTCCTTCCCAGGATGGTTAGAAAAGTGTTCCTGATGTAACAGGGTCGGAAGGGGCAAGGCCGAAGGATAGGAGGAAGTCCCACGGTGAAGAAGGCTTGTGAACTGGAGAGGGTCGATAGGAGATGGTGAATGAGATCCCACCTGAAGGAAAGGGATAGGAAGACCGAACCTGCAGGAGGAAGGGAGATGGGGAAGAGAGATCCCTAAGGAAGAAGGGGAACGGGGAAGAGAGATCCGACAGGAGGAAGGGGTGATGGGGAAGTGAGACCCCACAGGGAAAGATCCCAATGGGAAAAGATAATCACACAAGATAAGAGAATGCAGAAGTAAATTGCACGGGAGGGGAGTGTCTGAACTGAGGCCCACAATCGGTATCTGGGTATCTGGTAGTGAGCAAAGTCAAACAGGTGGAGTGATGGTGAAAGTCACACACAGGGAAGGGCAGGGGAGGACAATCTCACAATGGTATTTCTTTCCTTATCACTGGGACAGTCTGCTGATGGTCTCTTGACCCTCACCGGGAAGGGGGTGTGAAGTTCTGACCCACCTGCTGCAGTCAATGTCGGTCTGGGTGTCAGTAACAGTGAGAAGGAACATTGTCAATGCATGTGTCACAGGCAGAGAGAAACACAGCCATTCCGTGATTTACTACCATTAAGCCAATGGCCGTTGTTCACTGATCTGATGAAATCTCCAACAGCCCTTCACAAGAAACCACAGACCCTCCCATCCTTGGGGAATTACTGACCGATACCTTGGTCATTTGTCACAAATCTTCACAATCTGATTTAAGACAGTTTAACCCAAATTCCTTTACATTGAAACAACACAATGGAACAGTTTCTCTGTTCAGAGTGAGAGATAAATCAAGTTACCTCAACTCCTGGCACTTGTGAAGCCCGGGTCCCAGCCGCTGGATTCCTTCATACTGAATGCGGCAGCCCCACAGGTCGAGGAGTTTTATTCTATCACAGAGTCTGATGACATGAGACAGGACCGCACAGTCAATCGGGGTCAGTGTCATTTCACAGAATTTAAGTGTTTTCATGGATCCCAGTGTGGCCTTAGCCAGTCCATGATTCTGAGACTCAAACAGGTAGTGCAATGTGTTTAGGAGCCTCCTTTTACCAGATTGACTTCTTGTGTTTCCACTCTGGCGTTTAACCTCCGCCTTCACCCAGTCAATCACCCGGCAGATTGTTTCATGAGGAAATCGACCCAGAAACTCCTCCAGGCCCCGAGCTGTCATTGGGTTGGAGAGACCAGCAACAAAACGGAGAAATACCTCAAATCGCCCATCCGTAGCGTTGTGAGCTTCAGTGAGGAATTTCAGGATATCCCCGGGA
Organism: Hypanus sabinus; assembly: GCF_030144855.1. Lineage (NCBI taxonomy): Eukaryota > Metazoa > Chordata > Chondrichthyes > Myliobatiformes > Dasyatidae > Hypanus > Hypanus sabinus. Next base: position 153,856 of record NC_082723.1, read on the forward strand.
TGAGGATTCAGGAATTGTGCGACTGCAGCTACAAACTCCTGGATGGTGAGGTGTGGGAATGTGTACACCACACACTGGGCAGAATCCTCTCTCTCCAGAAGTTCCATCAGGAACCCAGACAGGAACTGGGAAGGCTGCAGGTTGTAGTTGATCAAATCTCCATCTGTAAATATTATCTTCTTATCGAACACTCCTCTGAAGGCCATCTGACCAACCCTGAGTAACACATCACGGGGGTTCTCAATCGCACGGCTGTGGTTTTTCAGGATGTTGTAAATATAGTAGGAGTACAGTTGGGTGATGGTCTTGGGAACTCGCTGTGGGTCCCTGACTCTTTGTGTAAAGAAGGGACCCAGTGTCAGAGCAAGGATCCAGCAGTAGGAGGGGTTGTAGCTCATGGTATACAGGATCTCGTTCTCCTGCATGTATTTGAAAACAGCTTCCGCCACCGTCTGATCTTCAAAATGCCTGAAGAAGTATTCCTTCCGTTCCTCACCAACAAATCCCAGGATTTCAGCCCGGACACTGATCTCTGCTTTTTCCAATAAATGCAATGCAGTGGGACGGGTAGTCACCAGCACTGAACACCCTGGGAGCAGCTTGTGCTGGATTAAACTGTATACAATCTCAGACACCTTGCACTTGAATTCAGGATCTGTGCATGTGTCTCTCCGACTGCCAGCAAAATCAATTTTGTCATTGAATTCATCCAAACCATCAAATATAAACAACAATCCCTCTGGATTCTTCCAAACCTCTCTCAGGGTATTCCCAAAGTAAGGATATCGATCCAGAATCAGTTCCTTCAGGTTTATTCGACAGTTAATGGCATTTAAATCCCGGAATTTGAAACTGAAGATGAACTGGAATTGTTGGTATATTTTCCCTGTGGCCCAATCATAAACAATCTTTTGAACCATTGTTGTTTTTCCGATTCCTGGGACTCCGGCCACTGCTGCCGAACTCCCAGATTTGGATTTACTCCGGGAAAAGCTGCTCTGGAACAACTGATCAGTCCTGATTTTTTCCAGCTTTCTGCGGAGATGTTTCGCTCTCAATTCTTCATGGTGTCTACCTCTTGCCAGCAGTTCATGTTCCACCAGTGTCCGATCTCGAACAGTAGAAATGACCGTGAGCTCAGCGTATCGATCAACCAGCTGGAAAACCTTCACCTTCTCTGTGATCAGGATCGTGTTCACTCTCAGTGTTTCAGTTTGTTCCCGCAGAGTCTCCTTGTGTTTCTGTTGAACATCTTCCATGGGAACAAAAACATAGTCAAAGTGTTAAATGGCTCAATGGTGATGAACTTTATGGTGATTCAATATTCAGTGTTTGAGATTACATGAATTAATTCAATGCTTCTATGGATATTAGGACAGAAAGTAAAATTCTGTTCACAGAGACCAGAACTGACAATGGTGAATGTCCCAGAAAATGTCCAATCCTCATGTTCTGGTACTCATGACTTATGAAAGTGGACATACCCCTGATATCCGATTGCAATTCTGACTGCACTCCCATTACAACATTTCACTATATTTAAAGCATTGCTTGCATCATTATCAGATGAGGTTAACATTGATCTGGAGAGAAGGTCACTGCATTTTGGCAAGGCTGGGGAATCACAGGTGTCCACTGCTCTTGCATCAAAACGGGAGCAGAATATGCGTGAAATACTCAATTCGGGCAGCATCTGTAGAGAGAATCATGGATCAATAACTCATCAGAATGACAGGAGGGCAGTGAAGTCTTGGCAACTGCTACTGATCAGTCTGATAGAATTATAAGGCCCCTGTCAGTCAGGGTTGACCATGGATGTGTGTCCCAGCTGACTTGATCCACAAGCCAGGACACGACGATATGGAATGCAAGCTGTTGCCCATGAAGCACGCTCCGCTCTCCGCGTATCCGAGAAACACAATGGAACGGCAGAGACCAATGCCAATCACGGCTGCCGAGACCCATCTGCCCGGCGACTAGTGTAAGGTGTCAGTATCCTGCCTTTCTCCCTTTCTGCTGTCGGAAGACAGGCTTCCGCAGGGGTTAGTACCTAAACTACACTTGAAAGCCAGGAGCTGGACTTGGTTGTCAGAGGCTATTTGAGTTGCATGCCACTAGGAGCATGTAATAGGTCGTGGGAGCCAATCCCTCCTGCCACCCCTGGGTAAAACAATCATAAGCTACCAAGGGGCTCTGTATTATTGACAACAACAAATCTGTTAATTAGGTTATTATTGTCACATGTACCGAGGCACAATGGAAAACTTTTCTGCATTTGATCCAAATGGATCATTTCATCACATCGGTACAAGGGAATACAGAACAGAATAGTACAGGGAAACAGTGTTGCAGTTACCAAGAAAATGCAGTGCAGGCAGACAATAAGGTAGAAGGCCAAAGGATCATTGGCAGGTCAGGGTTTTTGTTTTTGAACTATGCTCCTAAACTATAGAATTCAACATCTAAAGCTACAGCACTGTGTAAATGTCTGACTTATGAGACTAAGCCTTGCGCAAGTGATGCAGACTCTGGTGTCACTTTTAAACACCAGCTCAAAACATGTTTATTGAACCTTGCTTAAAACTGACAACATTTTGTCTTTTATTTTCCATTGTGATGCAGTTTGAATGACATTATCTGGATGAAAATTCTTTATAAATAACTATTATTATTTGTAATTTTCCTCAGCCTGAACTGTTAAAACCTAAGGCACGGAACTAGCCAGGCATACTCATTTCTTAATTGATAGGAACATTCGAACTATTCTAGAGTTGTTTAATATTGTGGCTTTCGGAAGATGTATTTATTTTCTGCTGTGTGGTCCTAATTGCTTAGTACTATTTTGTAGTGGTTTTGTGATGACGCCAGTTGTCGATATAGCCATTGGCATAATGCATACCTTGTTCATGTTCCACATTCTTTCTATTTCCTCTTTTAATTCAACTTATTTCTGGTGTTTTTCACTTATTGATTTCTGTACGTTACACATATGGAATGGCTGTATCTATTAAATATGGTGTTTTTCTTGTTTATCCTGCAAAATTATATCCAGACAGTGATTATGGGTTGTCCTGTCTGTGATAATGAATCAGACGCAGTACGATTTGTAGGACTCTGACTTTAAGTGTGCAGCAGGCTTATATTTATGGAATGGTATGTTGTCTTTCATCAGTTTATATATTAAAGCAATATTTTTTTGAAACACCAGACCTATTACCGTGCCCCTCGTAACTAATGACCACTAACTTAGATAACCACAATATACTTACAGAAGAGCAGAAAGAATCCTTTTAGGGTATGATAGGATTTGAAGAACAACTGGAGGAGGGAAGAGAAGAGAGCGATAGTTTTAGGGGATTCTATAGTCAGGAGGGCAGATAGGAGATTTTGTGGGGCAGATCGGGAGTCTCGGATGGTATGTTGCCTCCCTGGTGCCAGGGTCCGGGACATCTCAGATCGGGTGCAGGCTATTCTTGAGAACGAGGGCATGAACCCAGATGTAGTGGTCCATGTAGGGACCAACGATGTAGGTAAGGTGAGTGAGCGGGTCCTGCTTAGAGAGTTCAGGGAGTTAGGAGTGAAGCTGAAAGGCAGGACCTCCAGGGTGACAATCTCGGGATTGTTACCTGTGCCACGTGCGAGTGAGGCGAAGAATAGAATGATTATGCGCATCAATACGAGGCTGAGAGCATGGTGCAGGAAGGAAGGGTTCAGGTTTTTGGATAATTGGTCTTTGTTCCAGGGACATTGGGATCTGTTTCGAAGGGACGGTCTACATCTGAACCGGAGGGGTACTAACATTCATGCAGGAGTGTTTGCCAGTGCTGCTCGGGGGGGTTTAAACTAGATGTGCAGGGGGCAGGGATCCAGATCCAGAGGGTTGGTCAGAAACCTTGTAGAAGGTTTGGGTGATCTTGAGAAGGTCATCAAAATTCAGGGTGCAATTAGCCCGATGGAAGTTCAAGGAGCTGGGTTAGGTACAGTAGACAGTGTTTTAAGCAAAGAGAGGAGGAATGGGCTCAGAATTCTATACATGAATGCGCGTAGTGTCAGAAATAAGACAGATGAGCTTGAAGCTCAGATGAAAATGGGGAACTACAATATTGTTGGGATAACGGAGACATGGCTGCAAGGGGATCAGGCCTGGGAATTGAGTGTATCAGGGTATACGTTCTATCGTAGACAGGAATATGGGTGTTGTGTACAGGCCCCCAAACAGTAGCGTGGATATTGGGTACAAGTTGATTAGGGAGTTAACATTGGCATGTGCTAAAGGTAATGCAGTCGGTATGGGAGATTTCAACATGCAGGTGAACTGGGAGAATCAGGTAGGTGCTGGACCCCAGGATAGGGAGTTTGTGGAGTGTCTAAGGGATGTATTTTTGGAACAACTTGTGCTTGAGCCAACCAGGAACGAGGCTATTTTGGACTTGGTGATGTGTAATGAACAGGAATTGATAAGTGATCTTGAAGTAAAGGAGCCATTAGGAAGTAGTGATCATAACATGATAAGTTCTTATCTACAATTTGAGAGGGATAAGGGCAGGTCAGAGGTGTCAGTGTTGCAATTAAATAAAGGAGACTACGGAGCCTGAGGGAAGAGCTGGCCAAAGTTAAATGGGCGGATGCCCCGGCCGGAAAGACAGTGGATCAGCAGTGGCAGATAATCTTGGGGATAATACAAAAGATGCAAAAGCAGTTCATTCCAATGAGAAGGAAGGATTCAAAGAGGGGGAAGGGGCCACAGTGGTTGACAAAGGAAGTCAGAGATTGTATAGCATTAAAGAAAAAGAAGTATGACAGGGCTAAGATGAGTGGGAATACAGATGATTGGGAAAGTTTTAAGGAACAGCAGATCTTAACTAAAAAAGCAATACGGAGAGAAAAAATCAGGTATGAGCTCAGTCTAGCCAGGAATATAAAAGGGGATAGCAAAAGCTTTTTTAGCTATGTGAAGAGAAAGAAGATAGTTAAGAACAATGTTGGCCCCTTGAAGAATGAATTGGGAGAAATTATTATGGGAAACAGGGAAATGGCAACAGAATTTAATGCGTACTTTAGATCTGTCTTCACCAGGGAGGACACAAGCAATCTCCCAGATGTATGGATGGGCCAGGATCATAAGATATCAGAGGAATTGAGACAGATTGACATTAGGAAAGAAACTGTGATGAGTAGACTGGTAGGACTGAAGGCTAATAAATCCCTGGGTCCAGATGGGCTGCATCTGAGGGTTCTAAAAGAGGAGGCTCAGGAAATTGCGGATGCATTGGTAATCATTTTCCAATGTTCCTTAGCTTCAGGATCAGTTCCTGAAGATTGGAGAGTGGCTAAAGTTATCCCACTTTTCAAGAAGGGAGGAAAGGAGAAAACGGAGAACTATTGCCCTGCTAGCCTAACGTCAGTCGTGGGGAAGATGCTTGAGTCCATTATTAAGGACGAAATAGTGGCACATCTTGATGGCAGAAATAGGATTAGGCCGAGCCAGCATGGATTCACCAAGGGCAAATCATGCTTGACTAATCTGTTGGAGTTTTTTTGAGGGTGTAACAAGGATGTTATACGAGGGTAAGCCAGTGGATGTTGTGTACCTAGATTTTCAGAAGGCATTCGATAAGGTGCCACATAGGAGATTGGTGAGTAAAATCAGAGCTCATGGCATTGGGGGCAGGGTTTCAACATGGATAGAAAACTGGTTGGCAGATAGGAAGCAAAGGGTAGCAGTGAATGGGTGTTTCTCGGACTGGCTGGAGGTGACTAGTGGGGTACCACAGGGCTCTGTATTGGGACCACAGCTCTTTACGATTTATGTCAACGATTTAGATGAGGGCATTGAAAACTATATCAGCAAGTTTGCTGACGATACTAAACTGGGTGGCAGTGTGACATGCGAAGAGGACGTTAGGAGAATACAGGGAGACTTGGATAGGCTGGGTGAGTGGGCAGATACTTGGCAGATGTCATTCAATGTGAATAAATGTGAAGTTATCCACTTTGGAAGCAGGAACAAGAGGGCAAAGTATTATCTGAACGGTGTAGAGTTAGGTAAGGGAGAAATGCAAAGAGACCTAGGAGTCCTAGTTCACCAGTCAATGAAGGTGAATGAGCAAGTGCAACAGGCAGTGAAGAGGGCAAATGGAATGTTGGCCTTTATTACAAGGGGAATTGAGTACAAGAGCAAGGATGTCCTTTTGCATTTGTACAGGGCCCTGGTGAGACCACACCTGGAATATTGTGTACAGTTTTGGTCTCCAGGTTTAAGGAAGGACATTCTGGCAATTGAGGAAGTGCAGCGTAGATTCAGTAGGTTGATTCCTGGGATGGCAGGGCAGTCTTATGCAGAGAGATTGGAGAGATTGGGCTTGTACACGCTGGAATTGAGGAGATTGAGAGGGGATCTGATTGAAACGTTCAAGATAATTAAAGGATTTGATAGGATTGAGGCAGGAAATATGTTCCAGATGTTAGGAGAGTCCAGTACCAGGGGGCATGGATTGAGAGTAAGAGGTCAGTTATTTAAAACAGAGTTGAGGAAGAGCTTCTTCTCCCAGAGAGTTGTGGAGGTGTGGAATGCACTGCCTCGGAAGACGGTGGAGGCCAATTCTCTGGATGCTTTCAAGAAGGAGCTAGATAGATATCTGATGGATAGGGGAATCAAGGGATATGGGGACAAGGCAGGGACTGGGTATTGATAGTGAATGATCAGCCATGATCTCAGAATGGCGGTGCAGACTCGAGGGGCCGAATGGTCTACTTCTGCACCTATTGTCTATTGTCTAACTGATCAGAAGTTATGATATTGTGTATCTTGCCCAGAGTAATAGCAGAAATCTTTCATATTGCAAGATTAACTATCAACTATTTTTGTGAACAATCTTTGCCACTTGATTTTGCCTGTGTAAGTACATAAACATGTAACAATTACAGGACAGAAACAATCCATCTCAGCCCTCCTAGTCCATGCCGAACACTTACTCTCACCTAATCCCATTGACCCGCACTCAGCCCATAATCCTCCATTCCTTTCCTGTCCATATACCTATCCAATTTTCATTAAATGAAATTCCCCCTCATGTTACCCTTAAACTTTTACCCCCCCAAGTCTCAACTCATGTCCTCTTGTTTGAATCTCTCCTACTCTCAATGGAAAAAGTCTGTCCGCATGAACTCTATCTATCCCTCATAATTTTAAATACCTCTATCAAGTCCCCCTCAACCTTCTACGCTCCAAAGAATAAAGACCTAACTTATTCAATCTTTCCCTGTAACTTTTCCAGTACCAGAGGGCATGGATTGAGAATAAGAGGTCAGTTATTTAAAACAGAGTTGAGGAAAAACTTCTTCTCCCAGAGAGTTGTGGAGGTGTGGAATGCACTGCCTCGGAAGACGGTGGAGGCCAATTCTCTGGATGCTTTCAAGAAGGAGCTAGATAGATATCTGATGGATAGGGGAATCAAGGGATATGGGGACAAGGCAGGGACTGGGTATTGATAGTGAATGATCAGCCATGATCTCAGAATGGCAGTGCAGACTCCAGGGGCCGAATGGTCTACTTCTGCACCTATTGCCTATTGTCTAACTTAGGTGCTGAAACCCAGGTAACATTCTAGTAAATCTTCTCTGCACTCTCTCTATTTTGTTGACATCTTTCCTATAATTCAGTGACTAGAACTGTACACAATACTCCAAATTTGGCCTTACCAATGCCTCGTACAATTTTAACATTACATCCCAACTCCTATACTCAATGCTCTGATTTATAAAGGCCAACATACCAAAAGCTTTCTTCACCACCCTATCCAAATGAGATTCCACCTTCAGGGAACTATGCACCATTATTCCTAGATCACCCTGTTCTACTGCATTCTTCAATGCCCTACCATTTACCATGTATGTCCTATTTGGATTATTCCTACCAGATCCTACCAATCTGATCAGTAATTAGATTGTGGTAAACTACTGCAGGATCCCATAATATGTTAGATTGCCACTGGTCTCTCTTGGCATTTATCATCTTGAATTTGTTAGTATTTTATTCAGTCTTGTTGATAACTGTATGTATCAACTACCTGGTCCTGTATTGCTACAAGGATCCCCTCTGTTTCGATGAGTGAGGGATAGAATCAAATGTTCTTTGTAAATTAATCTTACAATATGAAAAAATTCTGCTTTTCCTCTGGGCTAGATATACAATTTCATAATCTCTTAGCAATTCTTTGAATTATTTCATACCGTAACAGGACTCCTTCCGCTCTTCTGTAAGTATATTGTGATTATCTAAATGAGTGGTCATTAGTTACGAGATGCACAATAATACAATTTTATATACAAAGTTTGTATAAAATTGTTATATTATTATTTAGAACCAATAATAACAAAGTGGGTGACCATACAATAGTCTTATTAATACAGCATTAAAGCTGTCCTTGAGCCTGGTAATACATACCTTCAGCCTTTTGTATCTTCTACCCCAACGGAGTACAGGAAGAGAGAACATCAGTTAGGATTGAGCAGCAAGGCTTTGAGCAGGGTTAGCATCCTGCTAACTTGGAGGTCTTCAAGGGTGTGACAAAGGTGATATAGTAGATGAAGTTACTCATGGATATTGTCTACTTGAATATTGGTAGAGTGTTTGACAACGTCCCACATACATGAGAGGCTCATACAGAAAATGAACATGTTTGGGAACTGTGGTGAATTGGCCTTTTCGATTCATTTCCTTCAACACAGCAGACAGATGGTAATGAGACTGAACCTCATTGCTGGTGATCTTTGCCCAGTGATGTTCCACGGTGAACCACACCAGGGTCTGCCATGTATATATATTTTTATTTATAAATTACCCAAAATCAAATGATTATGGGACGGTCAGTAAGGTTGAAGATGATACAAAGATTGGTGGTATTGTGGATATTACAGAAGACTAGCAAAGGCAACAGTGGGAAATAGATTACTTGCAGACATGGGCGTAGAAAAGACATCTAGTGTTTAAACCAGCCACAGGTAAAGAGTTGCAACTTCAAATGTAAAGACTCAGTGCACTGTTAAAGACAAGACTGTTAGCAGCATTACTGAACAGAGATATCTATGGGCCCAAGCTCACAGATCCCCAAAAATGGATTCAAGGGCTGGTATGGACTGTCTAGACCAATGCCTTAGCCAAATTGCAGGACAATTCAAGTTGTAAACAACAAATGTCACAGGCTTGTCTTTATTAGTTCAGGAGCTGAGTTCAGAGTTGGAAACTTATATTACAGGTTTACATAACTCGTTAGGCTCAGAATTCACCCTCCAAAGTGATGCCTTTGTGGCCAAGATTGCAGATTAGTCTGTACCAGTACATAGAGAGGTTTGGAGAATGGGCAATGGTTAGGGTTAGGGTTAGGTTGAGATTATGCGGGCAGTGGGCTAAAATGCCCTCTTGTGATTTTTGATCTCCTCACTTGAGATTCCGTTTCACGTGACCCTGCCACTTTGATCTGGCCCACGCCTTCATTAACCAGGTCCCACAATTGCCTTTGTTGAATCTTGCCCCTCTCGACATAGGGTATCCGGTTTGTGGGGGTTTAGCAAGGGTTAATCGGGAGTGCCTAGGGTTTGTGGGGGTGTGTGCCCCTTTTGGAATTTGCCTAGGGTTCGTGGGGGTGTGTGCCCCTTTTGGACTTTAGGATTAGGTTTGAGTGTAGGGCTGGTGGATGTATATGTTTGGCTGGCAGAGGTTAGCCTGCAGAATTTGAAGTATGAGATCGTGGAGTGCCTAGGGTTTGTGGGGGTGTGTGCCCCTTTTGGAATTTGCCTAGGGTTCGTGGGGGTGTGTGCCCCTTTTGGAATTTGCCTATGGTTTGTGGGGGTGTGTTCCCCTTTTGGACTTTAGGATTAGGTTTGAGTGTAGGGCTGGTGGATGTATATGCTTGGCTGGCAGAGGTTAGGCTGCAGAATTTGAAGTATGAGTTGCTATGCTAGCTAGGCTTGTACAGGGAAGTCAGGTTAATCTGGCCCATGCCTTTCATTATCGTGGTCCGACACCACTTGGTTCAGCGAACCGGGTGTGCACTGGGGCACATCGTCAGTAGTGAACATTCGGATACTCGGCTGTTTCGGGCCTTTAATCACTAGACAGCAATTAGGGTTAGGGTAGTGCAAAACAGAAATTAGTGTAGTGCAATTAGGAAGAAGAAGGAGCTTTTGAAGCTGAAAGGTCTGAAGATAGAGAGGGCACCAGGACAGGAAGAGGCAGTGTATCAGACTGCCTGGGGTGTGCGAGGATTCCCAGAGTGTTCAGACCAGGAGTGAATGCTTCAGCTGAACCAACAGCTGGATTAATAGAAAAATGCATTTTAAAATATTCAACTGCAAAGAGAGATTCTCTGAATTGTTATTTAATCCAAAGATCAGCAAATGATTAACGGTGAATTTTGATTCGCAGATTCTGACAAGTCAGAGTCTAACATGTGAGATGTGGTTTGTACTGTGCATTTCATCACTCACCTATCAGATAAGTGGGTAGCTCAGATAACCCTTGGGCAATGTTCATGTATTCCTGTGGATCAGGACCTGTTTAAATAAAACAAAACAATCATGAAAACAGAGCTAATCTAATCAAACTGTTTCTTTCAATGTGCGTATATGTTCAGTGTGTGTTTTTAACATACCGAGCTCCTGTATTTCCCTCAGAATTCTGTCCAACTTTGGTAACTCAGTCCTCCATGTCACAAAGGATTCCCACATTGCCCTCCGGGCCTGGGATCCTTTGCCCATCACCAAACTGAGGAAGAGTCTGGAACTCGCTGTCCGATTTCCCCTCTCTGTCAGTTCAGTGACTTTCTATAAAAGGAAAACATTGAATTAATCGTGGAGCAGACTGACAGACATGGAGAATGTGCAGGAAAATATCTGCTCATGGTCCCGGTAGCTTCAGAACAGATGCAGTCACTGGGCTGCTACCTGGTCCTCCCTGGAATAGACAGAGTGGACAGCCAGCGCCTCTTCCCCAGGGCACCACTGCTCAGTACAAGAGGAAATGGCTTTAAGGTAAGGGGAGGGAAGTTCAAGGGGGATATTAGAGGAAGGTTTTTCACTCAGAGTGGTTGGTGCATGGAATGCACTGCCTGGGTCAGTGGTGGAGGCAGATACACTAGTGAAGTTTAAGAGACCACGAGACAGGTATACGGAGGAATTTAAGGTGGGGTGTTATATGGGAGGCAGGGTTTGAGGGTTGGCACAACGTTGTGGGCCGAAGGGCCTGTAATGTGTTGTACTATTTTATGTGTATGTATATACACAGGGAAACAGTAACTGAAGGAAATTCTAAATCAATATTGTGTAAAAATAAGGATTCACTGACACTCTGCAATAGACACAACGTGATTAATTTCCTTGTTCAGTCAATGTGCAACATTACTTCAAAACGATGTGACAACAAGAACGGAAGAGAGGGGAGAGTGAGAGAGCAAAAAAAATGGATTGTGGGCTGAAAGAAGATCATAGTTGGTGCTTACATCCAAGGATACAAATTGAATCGAAATGATAGGGCAGGTGGGTGAAAGGGTTGGGTTGACTCTGTTCTTGTAGTAAAATAAAAGTCATTAGAAAGAGGTGATATCGGATTGGACGATGCAGATGTTAAGAAACTGGATAGGGAAAATAACTGTAATGGAAATTATATACTGGCCCCTTAACAGTAGCCAGGATGTGGGCTACAAATTCCAGTGGGAGAGAGAAGAGGCATGTGAAAAGGTCAATGTTAAAATAGTCATGGGGAATTCCAATATGCAAGTAGCTTTGGAAAATCAGGTCAGTGCTGAATCCTGAGTCAGGGAATTTATAGAATGCCGATGACATGGCTTTAGAAAGAAGCTTATGGTTGAGCCCACTATAGGAAAGGCAGATCTGGATTCGATGTTGTATATTGCACCAGATTTGATGAGGGAGCTTAAGGTAAATAAACCCTAAAGGGGCAGTGATCGTCAAATAACAGAAGTAACTCTGCAGTTTGAGAGTGAGAAGGAAAAATTAGATGTACCTGTATTACAGTGGTATAAAGGAATTACTGAGTCGTGAGGGAGGAGCTGGGCAAAAATAAATTCAAAAATGACACTAGCAGGGACAATGGCAGAGCAGGCATGGCTGAAGTTTCTGGAAACAATTTGGAAGGGGCAAGATAGATAATCCCAATGATGAAAAATTATCCAAAGGGAGAATGATCAACCGTGACTGACGAGGAAGTTAATGCAGCACAAAAGCAAAGGAGAGGGTATAGAATACAGCAAAATATAGTGGAAAGCTGGAGGACAGGGAAGCTTTTACTATCCAACAGAAGGCAACTAAAAAGCCGCAAGTAGAGAAAATTTGAAATATGAAGGCAAGCTCTCTAATACAGTCGGCTCTCCTTATCCGTGGATTCTGCATGCACGGATTGGGAAAACCCGGAAGTTCTCTCTCCAGCACTCATTGTTTGAGCATATACAGACTATTTTTTCTTGTCATTATTCCCTAAACAATACAGTATAACAACTATTTGCATAGAATTTACATTGTATTAGGTACTGTAAGTAATCTAGAGATGATTTAAAAGTACAGGCAGTCCCCGGGTTATGAAGGAGTTCCGTTCCTGTGTCTGTCTTTAAGTCAGATTTGAAGTTGGAACAGGTACATCTGGTACTATTTAGCGTCAGTTAGTCAAATGTTTTTCTTAGTATATAGTACATATTTTACTTTTCTCTGCATATAAAACACTTAAGAAACATACGTATTTCAATAATTAAACCACTGCATTGCTTAGTAATAATTGTAGCTTTCATCAGGGCAGGGCCTTTCACATTCTCCATTAAAATTGTTCCAATCATTGATCGATTGTAGCCTAATGCTTTTCCAATGACCGTTTGCGTTTCACCTCTTTCTGATCGCTTTATTACTTCCACCTTATTTTCACTTTTTCTTTTCAAAACTTTTTATTATTATTATTATTCAAAAATAGTACAAGTACATCGAAGTAACAACACCTACAATGCCTCAAAACAGAAAAAATTATCTTAAGGATTGAACATTTTTGTGAATTAAAAAAACCCTACTAAGCAAGAAAAGTGAGGGAAAAAAAGAAACCTATTGGAGGTACAACCCCAGAGCCATGCATCATATAAACATCAAACCACCAACAAGAAAAAAAGATATATCAAAGAAATCTATCAATTAACTGAAATAACGAGCAAATGAGCCCCATCTCTTCTCAAAATCAAATAAAGGTTCAAAGGTTCGATTTCTAATTTTCTCCAAGCTAAGACACAGCATCACTTGAGAGAACCATTGTGACAAAGTAGGCGTTCCATTTCAACAAGATGGCCCTCCTTGCTATCAATGTAACAAACGCAATAACATGTTGGTCAGATACAGAAATACCATGGATATTTTGCAGAATTATTCCAGAAAGCACAGTCAATTTATCAGGTTGTAAATTGATTCTGAGTGCTTTAGAAATTGTCAAAAAGACTGACTTCCAAAACTGTTTTAATATAGAACATGACCGGAACATATGTGTCAGTGTAGCTATCTCAGTTTTACATCTATCACAATACCTGTCAACATTGGGAAATGTTTTAGAAAGTCCTTCATCAAATGGTAACAATGTACAATTTTAAACTGAATCAGTGAATGACTAGCTCAGATCAAAGAAGAGTTAACCAGCTTCAGAATCCAAGCCAATCCTTCCATATAAAAGTCAAATTGATTTCCTTCTCCCAATTCTGTTTAATCTTAAGTAAAGAACGCCTATCCCATTGTAATGATAAATTATAAATTCTTCCAATAGAACCTTTCAATGAGGGGTTCATATTCATAATAGTATCTAACAAGTCAGCCTCCAATATGTAAGGAAAATTACTTAAATACTTTTGTAAAAAATGTCTAACTTGAAGATGTAAAAAGTGTGAATATGAGAGAGAATACTTATTGACTAATTGTTCAAAAGACATCAATCTGCCTTCTTTAAATAAATCTAAAAAAGAATTAATACCTTTATTTTTCCAAAGTAAAAAAATTGGATCACTCCAAGAAGGTTTAAAAAAGTAATTACGATAAATTATACTACAAAGTTTAAATTTTTTAAGATTAAAAAAATTGCGGAACTGAAGCCAAATTTGTAAAGAGTGCTTAACCACAGGATATAGGTTTCAATTAGCAACATTAGTTAACTGTATAGGTAGATCAACTCCTAACAATGAAGTTAAATAAAACTGTTTCACAGCTGTCAGTTCCGGGTCTACCCAAATTGGTCGATCATTCCTATCACCCCAGTATAATCAAAAAGACATATACCACAAATTAACAGCCCAATAATACAATCTTAGATTAGGCAAGGCTAGACCTCCGTCCTTTTTCAACTTTTGCAAATGACATTTACCAATTCTTGGTCTTTTATTATCCCAATTAAAAGATAGAATAATAGAATTAATCCAATCGAAAACTTCTTAGTCAAAAAAACAGAAATATTCTGAAGTAAATATAAAAATTTTGGTAAAATCATCATTTTAATTACATGAACACGACCAACAAGCAAAAATGTAAGTGTGCTCCATCTACTAAAGGAATACTTCATAGAGTCCACTAAAGGAAGAAAATTGGCTTTATAAAGATCCTTATATTTTTTAGTAATTATAACACCTAAATATCTAAAAGAATCTGTAACTTTAAAAGGAATAGTATCATATATAGAGAGATTCATTTAAAGGAAGTAATTCACTTTTACTAAAATTTATTTTATATCCTGAAAAGTCTCCAAATTTGTCAAATAATTTTAGGAAAGCGGGAATAGATCCTTCAGGCTCAGAAAAATATATCAATAAATCATCAGCTTAGCTGAAAAAAGGAGACCTACAGTTATTATTGACAACAGTTGCAATAGGAGCTTTATATATCATTTTAATCCAATCATTAAAATTAATACCAAAACCAAATTTTTCTAAAACATCAAATAAATATTTCCATTCAACTCGATCAAATGTTTTCTTAGCATCCAAAGATATAATGCATTGTGGAGTTTTAGAAGAGGGTGAATATATAATGTTAAATAATCTCCGAACATTTGAGAAAGAATAATGTCCCTTTATAAAGCCAGTTTGATCTTTAAAAATGATTTTACCCAAAATACTCTCCAACTGATTGGCCATTATCTTTGAGAGAATCTTAGCATCAACATTCAGTAATGAAATAGGTCTGTAGGAGGCACAATCAGTAGGATCCTTATCCTTTTCGAGAATTAAAGAAATAGAAGCTTCATTAAAAGTGCAGGGTAAATCACTTTTCACAAAAGAATCTTTAACATCTCTAACATATATGGAGAAAGCAATTTTCCAAATTTTTTTATAAAATTATACAGGATAACCATCAAGTCCTGGGGCATTGCCAGATTGCACTGAAAAAATAGCTTTATGAATTTCGGATTCAGTGTTTTGGGCATCAAAAGTTTTTTGATCCTCAGCAGAAATTTTAGGAAAAGCAATCTTTCGTAAGAAAACATTCATTTCAGAAGAGTCTGCTGGACATTGAGATTTATAAAGTTCAGTATAAAAATCCTGAAAAATCTTATTAATTTCTTTATAATCCCGAGCCAGGGTACCTTCTTTTCTACGAATTTTCAGAATTTGCCTCTTGGCTCCAGCCGATTTTAATTGAGATGCAAGTCGTTTATTATTTTTATCTCCAAACATATAAAATTGGCTCTTTAACTTAAGTAGATAACCTTCAATTGGATGAGTTAACAATAGGTTATACTGTAACTGAAGTTTCACCCTTTTTTAAAAATAAGTCAATATTAGGGGAAGTCACATAGATATTGTCTAAATCTTTAATTTGTTTTGAATTTTTATCTATTTCTGCCTTAGTCTGTTTTTTAAGTTTAGCTGAATAAGAAATAATCACATAAAAATGACCACATAAAAATGCTTTGAATGTATCATTAATGTAGGCATACCTCCTATACCGTTAAAAAGAAAAAAAAATCTTTTATCTGGCTTTCGATAATAACATCGTCAAATTCAAAGGACAAACTCAAAGGCACATGATCAGATAGAGCAATAGCGTCATATTCACCATTTTTAACATTAAGCAAAAGATGGGGACCAACTATAATATAATCAATCCTCAAATACTTTTTTATAAACATGTGAAGAAAAGGAATATGCTCTGTTATCAGGGTCTAAATGCCTCCATAATTCAATCAACCCAAAATCGGTCAAAAAAGAGTTAATAACTGATGCAGAACGATTTGGAAGTCGCTGATTAGTTGAGCTCTTGTCAATCATAGGATTTAAACAACAGTTAAAATCCCCACCCATTATCAACATATACTCATTTAAATCTGGCAGTAAAGCAAATATTTTTTTTTAGAAAAGGATCATTTAAATTAAGACCATACAAATTAACCAAAACAACCTTTCTATTACAAATCACTCCTTTAACAATTAAAAATCTACCATTAGAATCTGATTCAATATCCTCTTGAGTAAATATATCAGATTTAATAAAGATAGAAATGCCCTTAGTTTTGCTCTGAGAAGTAGCATGGAGCTGTATTCCATTCCAGCAGCGAAAAAATCTATTTTGATCTCCTGCCTTAATATGCGTCTCCTGAGCAAAAATTATATCAGGTTGGAATCGATAAATAATTTTAAAAGTCTTTTTTCGTTTAATAGGATGATTCCAACTTATTTTGGAGTAAGTTTTTTCCAACTTATTTATTCCAACGTACATTCCAACTTATTACATTAATCTGTTTAACTGCCATAATGTAATTTTATTCCAATATACTTTATACATGCGCAGGACACATACCAATACGGGATTTTCAAACGTGATGGTGATGAAGAATACAGCCATATAGAAAACACGCATGCTCCGGAAACACCCGGTGGGAAAAACTCCTAACTCTAAACCCACCCACCCTCCCAAAAGCCCGGAAAAAAGGCAAGCAAGCTAAAATAGATGCGAAGCCATGGGCCGCTCTGTCGGTCTTGTCTCTCCCTCCCCCCAGCCAATACACAAAAAAATGACCTTGCAAGAAAGACAGTAACATCTCGACAAAGGACAGTATTTACATTCCATCATGTATTAAACAGAAAAAGAACCAAAATAATGTAATCTCTGAGAGAGAAAAAACAGCGCCATCGTAAGTTTAGCTTTAAATCATTCATTTATAGGACGTTATAATAAAACAGATTAAAAAGATTAATAGTATATTTAACTGAACTAAATTTATGAAAATATTAATTAATAATATCATAAGAACTAAACCCTCCCAGATAAAGAAACCCTATTGGTAAGAAAAAAAAACTACCAATTAGTAAGTTAAGAAATAACCAAAAAAAAAATCATACCAAATATTAGATAAAAGGAACAAATCTTTTTATCCTCTTTTCTCAGTCAAATATGTAATTAACCATTTAAACAGTCAGACTTGAACTGTAAATCTTCTTTCCAAAAACAATCCAATAGGATGTAATGATGAGCAGGTTTTCTTTTCTTCTTTTATTAATCTGTCAATGAAATATCCAAATGGCTTTCATATATCTTCTTTTCGAAATGTGAGTAATATATAGATAATCAAACAGCTTTTCAGCTAGTTCATTCGGTAGTAATGTCAGTGGCGGTAACAGGTATAGCCTGGACAAAATCCAGCACGACTTTTGGGTCAAAGAAAGTACGTGGGGAAGAATTAGGAGGAAAAACTTTCATTCTTGTCGGGTATCTCAAAGACTGAAACAGTTCCTTATCATATGCTTGTTTCATTGCCAAAGCAAATCTTGCTCTTTGTTCCATTTCATTTTTCAGATAATCTATGTAAAAACGGAGTTCAGACTCATTGAATCTGAAAACTCTCTGTTTTCTTGCCTGTCGCATTATTTAATCTTTAATTTTAAAATGATGAAAACAAACCAAACTAAATCTTGGTCTGGTTGAGTTTTTAGAAGTAGACAGCCTTTGCGCTGTTCAATAGCAGGCGACTGTGATAAAATAGTCGGAAATAAATCATGAAAGAGCTTACCAAAGTAAACCGTTAAGTCTCCATTTTCAGCTCCTTCTTGCAATCCAATGATTTGTATGTTGTTTCGGTGAGACTGACTTTCCAAATCAATAATCTTATTATGATATTTTTCCAAAAGCTTTGTAGTTTCAGACAGTTTTTGTTAAATTGGCTTCAATTCCTCTTCAGGTTAAGCAACTTAAGTTTCCACATCTTTAAGTTTTCCGAGAAATAACTTTATTTTATTATTATTCCTTTCCAGTTGATCTTTAATTGCCTTATTCTGATCTTGAAATTAATTCAGTGTCCGAACGATATCTTCAGCCCATGCTGGCATTTCATCAGATCTTTCCTTTGGCATCTTTCCTTTTCCATTACCTTTGTCAGTAGGTTCATGCAGATTCTTCCCACTTCTCATATTACTCCCCTTCAAGAATCAGCAATTAAAAATTCTAAATTCAAAATTTAAGGTGGGGGAAGGAAAGAAAACTAAGAGCAGCACAGAATTAGTGCTACTCCATCAACAGACAGAGGCGGTCTTTCCACCTTACTTTCAATCGTGATCATGATTATTTCTGTGAACAGAAACATTGCCAATCACAGCTGCGCCAGGTCCTAATGCCCAACGCACTGAGACAGGTTAAATAAACTCCAGGGTTCCGCTGGGTCCTAAAGACCACCGTATCCAGACAGGTTAAATAAGGAACGAGCATCTGTGATTTTTGGTATCCGTGGGGGTCCCGGAACCTATTTCCTGTGGATAAGGAGGGCCGACTGTAATGCAAAATAGCTTACCAAAAGGTTCGTCTGATATATTTGCCCTTTTAAGACCTATTGAGTTTTGGGGTCATGAGATATCAGCTTTGTGCGTGGTAGTTCATGTCTAACCATTTTTAATGTTTTCCCAAGAAGTTACCCGGAAATTCAAGGTAAAGTGGTAAACTGGCAATGGTTTTTGGAAGAAGACAGAGAGTGGTTATAGACTGTTGCATCTCTGACTGGGAGTTTGTAACACATGCAGTGCCACAGGGATCAGTGCTGGGTCCATTGTTGTTTGTGATCTATATCAACGATCTGGACAAAAATGTGGTTAATTGGATAAGCAAATTTGCGGATGACACCAAGAGTGCAGACGTGTAGTGGAGAGTGAGGACGACTACCAAAGCTTGCAGTGGTGTCTAAGCCAGCTGAGAAATGGGCTGAAAATTGGCAGAAGCAATTTAATGCAGATAAGTGTGATGTGTTGAACTTTGGAAGGAGCAAGCAGGGTTGATCTTATACAGCGACTGGAAGGCACAGAGAGTGTGGTAGAACAAAGTGATCCGGAATACAGGTCCATAATTCATTAAAAGTGGCAGCAAAGGTAAATAGATCGGAAAGAAATTATTTGGCACACTAGCCTTCATAAATGAAAATCTTGAGTACTGGAGATGAAATATGATGTTGAATGTGTATAAGACATCGGTGAGGCCTAATTTTGAGTATTGTGTGCAGTTCCGATCACCTACTTAGAGGATAGATGTAAAGAAGATTGAAAGAGTTCCGAGAAAATCTACAAGGATGTTGCCGGGACTGGAGGTCCTGAGTTTTAAGAAAAGATTGAACAGGTTAGGACTTTATGCCTTGGAACGCAGAAGATTGAGGGGATTATTTCATAGAAGTACACAAAATTACGTGGGGTATAGATAGGGTAAATGCAAGCAGGCATTTTGCACTGAGGTAAAGAGGTACTGAAACGAGGTCTTCAGTAAAGGGTGAAAGGTGAAAAGTTTAAGAGGCACATGAGGGTATTTATGCAGAGAAGTCTGGATAGATACATGAATGATAAGGGGATAGAGCAACATGGCCTGGTGCAAGTCAATGAGAATAAGCAATTTAAGTATGCTGGCATGGAATAGAAGGGCCAAAGGGCCTGTTTCTGAGCTGTTCTTTTCTACGACTATGACAAGTCAAGTCAAGTTAACTTCTATTGTCATTTCGACCATAACTGCTGGTACAGTACATAGTAAAAATGAGACAATGCTTCTCAGGACCATGGTTTACATAAGACAGTACAAAAAACTAGACTGAACTACATAATAAAAAAAACAACACAGAGAAAGCTATACTAGACTACAGACCTACACTGGACTGCATAAAGTGCACAAAAACAGTACCAGCATTACAAAAAATAATAAACAGGACAGTAGGGCAAGGTGTCAGTCCAGGCTTCGGGTATTGAGGAGTCTGATAGCTTGGTGGAAGAAACTGTTATGTAGTCTGGTCATAAGAGCCCGAATGCTTCGGAGCCTTTTCCCAGACAGCAGGAGGGAGAAGAGGTTGTATGAGGGGTGCATGGGTCCTTCATAATGTTGTTTCCTTTGCGGATGCAGCGTGTAGTGTAATTGTCCGTGATGGCGGGTAGAGAGACCCCGATGATCTCAGCTGACCTCACTATCCGCTGCAGGGTCTTGCGATCCGAGATGGTGCAATTTCCGAACCAGGCAGTTATAC
This sequence comes from Hypanus sabinus, assembly GCF_030144855.1. Taxonomy (NCBI): domain Eukaryota; kingdom Metazoa; phylum Chordata; class Chondrichthyes; order Myliobatiformes; family Dasyatidae; genus Hypanus; species Hypanus sabinus. The sequence goes on from NC_082723.1 coordinate 174,362, forward strand.
AGTTGCTCAGGATGCTCTCAATACAACCACTATAGAATGTGATGAGGATGGGGGGTGGGAGATGGACTTTTCTCAGCCTTCGCAACAAGTAGAGATGCTGCTGGGCTTTCTTAGCTATGGAGCTGGTGTTGAGGGACCAGGTGAGATTCTCCGTCAGGTGAACACCAAGAAATTTGGTGCTCTTTACAATCTCTACCGAGGAGCCATCGATGTTCAGCGGGGAGTGGTCGCTCCGTGCCCTCCTAAAGTCAACAACCATCTCTTTTGTTTTGTTCACATTAAGATTAAGAGACAGGTTATTGGCTCTGCACCAGTCCGTTAGCCGCTACACCTCCTCTCTGTAAGCTGACTCGTCGTTCTTGCTGATGAGACTCACTACGGTGGTGTCATCGGCGAACTTGATAATATAGTTCGAGCTGTGTGTTGCAGCACAGACATGGGTCAGCAGAGTGAACAGCAGTGGACTGAGCACACAGCCATAGGGGCCCCCATGCTCAGTGTGATGGTGTCGGAGTTGCTGCTCCCGATCCGGTCTGACTGTGATCTCCCAGTCAGGAAGTCTAGGATCCAGTTGCAGAGGGAGGTCTTCAGGCCCAGTAGGCTCAGCTTTCCAATCAGTTTCTGAGAGATGATTGTGTTGAATGCTGAACTAAAGTCTATGAACAGCATCCGAACATATGTGTCTTTATTATCCAGGTGGGTTAGGGCAGGGTGGTGGCAATGGCGGTTGGGATGGTGCGCAAACTGCAGTGGGTCCAATGAAGGGGGCAGCAGGGTCTTGATATGCCTCATGACGAGCCTCTCAAAACACTTCATGATGATGGATGTAAGTGCAACGGGACGGTAGTTATTTAGGCAGGACACTAAGACTTCTTCGGCACGGGGACGATGGTGGCGGCCTTGAAATACGTTGGAATGGTGGCACTGCTCAGGGAGATGTTGAAGATGTCAGTGAGAACATCTCAGACACTCAGACGGAGACCAGACGAGTTGTGGTTAGCAGGCTTCCCTCCCTCAAGTTCAGCAGTGAAGCTAGTTGGCCCAATTTACAATCTGACTGTTTCATATTCATCCTGGACTAATGAACTCAAGGGAATTTGACCGACAATCCTGATAAGATGCAAAATTAGTATTAAACTGAATGCCTGTTCAACTAATAAATACAGTAAGTGAAGCCAGTTTGCCCAATTTAGTTTAATATTCATCCTGGATTAATGATAAGGTGAATCTGACCGACCATTCAGACAAGATGCAAAACTAATTTTATACTGAATGCCTCTTCAATAGTCCAGATACAGAGCCACTCCTCTTATACTCCACCAAAAAATACAGCAGGTGTGAGAGGAAAAGGTGACGCTAAACCTGCAGTTCCCAATGGTTCCCACCTTAACAACCGAGACCAGATCTGCTGAAGACAAGTCAGAGATCAAAGTCTCTATTGCCATGTAGAACTCCTAGAATGTGCAGGAGATTAATATTGATCACTATTCCCTCTGATACCAGCAGTTTGGTGATAATATACAAAATAAACTCACCTCATTTTCTTCCCTACTGAAATGTCCCTCCTTTGTCAACATCCAACCGAGTCTCTCAACCTTTTCTTCAATTGCTTGTTCCAGTCTGTCCTTGTAGAACTTTGTCAGTTGGTACAGTCGATACTCCCCCCACTGTGCCAGGAGGTCAGAGATTGTAAATTCTGGCTCTGTGAATATAAAAAGAGAATGTAGACATAAATTCAAATATCCCTTGTCTCCATCACTCTCACCCAACTCAGCAAACCAATCAGGTCTTGAACCTGCCTTCAGACATAAAAATAGACTTATTCCCAATCTCCAACACTGGTCTTAAAACCTACCGAACAATGTTCTGTGTATTACATTATCAGAAGGACCATATTTAATACAAACCAGTCCATCCATACCCACTCACTTATTTCAGTTTAAGATGGGCAATAAATACTGGGGCTGTCAATAATAGTCACTTCCCAGATTTGCTCTCTCCATCCTGGCGAATACACTTCCCTTAATTCAGGTCCCGGAAATACTTTATTATCTGGGCAGCTGCATTACCTCCAATACATATACTGGAAATCATCGGACCAGGTTGTACATTTTCTGTAGTGGGTTAACGGGTGCCTCACTACAACACACGTAGCATATCCACACATTCCCCTCTCTTCTGTCCAACCTCACATTTTCCCTCCTCTCTGCCACATTCTGCGAACCCATCACCCTCATATTTCACCCACCTGCTCTTTGTTGGGGACTTGACAATTCTGTGTTCAGTGAGATTTCGAGCTGATGGGCAGTCGCCTCACTTGTGCTGGTTCCAGGGTCCTGATCGGTGTCTCTGACACCACTGTCTGTGGGTTGACTTTGGTTCGGACTGCATTCAATTGGGACATTGCTCTCAATGCAACCCTGCTTTGGTACCTTGCTTCCTGTGTACCGATCATTTTCCCTGGATGGGTTACCTGGTAAAAATCTCTTGACTCCCTTCCATACTCGATTTAAATTCCCACCTGAAATAAATGATGAATTGCAGTTTATACTGGAGTGATTTATAGCTGAGCAGAATAAGATTTCACAATGGATCCGAGACCCTAGATGACCAGATTTGGAGTGGGACTGCGCAGGTGAATGTGAACCACTGCTGAATGTCAGCTGCTGACTGGAAATTTTCTTTTTTGACAGTTTGGATTTATGCAATGATATGGGAAAACCATGCGCAGGAAATGCAATTCTTTCCCTCATCCATGTTATGGAGGCAGCGGCACTTCCCGTGTCTGGTTTGGCGCAACAGGTTGTGCTCTTTGCACTTGCAAGACTTGTGTACTTGTTAGGGGCCAGACTGTCAGCATTTATACTGACTCATGGAGTAGTGCATGATGAAGGACAAATTAGGAAATTAGTGGCAATTTTGACCTCAGTGGTGGGAGGGGTTAATATCCCTATTAAATGTCTAATGTCACTACTAAAAATTCAGTGCATATACAAAATTTATCGGTGCAATTTATCCAGCATTGCAGGAGCCTAACCAGGTTATGACTATGCACAGCACATACCAGACTAATGGACAAGGTCTCCAAGGACAATGAAGTGGCAGCAGATTGTACTGCAAAAGAGGCAGCAATCATGCTTGCCCTGGTGCCAGAAGCCAGCAGCCTCACACAGCTGGTCCTGATGACACCTTCCTCTCTGGTGTACATACAAGCTTCGAGAGTTTAACGTGTAGTTCTACTTGCTAAACAATAGGAACAATGTGATTAAGTTGAAAGAGTGTAGTGGAGATTGACAAGTATGTTCTGGATGGGGGTGTTTGACTTTGTGTTGTATGGTTCAGTTTGCCCTGGAGCATGGAAGCTTGAAGGTTGACCTTACACACACACATATAATAAGCAGGGGCGTAGATAGGGTAGGTGGCCACAGTCTTTTTCCCAGGGTAGAGGAGTCTTAGACTTGAGTGCAGAGTTAAAAGCGAGCGAAAGGGACAATATTTCACATGCTACAAATTACGTGATGGCTAAATTACATCCAGTCCGAGGAGGCTACAAACACAAATAAAATTACAATTCTGAGTAAAAAGAATTACAACAAGGGAAATTTGGGGAAAAGTTGCAGGAAAATGGGGCAAGCTCAAAAGACATTCAGATCAGCCACACTCAGTTTGGAGGAAGAACACCTTATATTCCACCTGGGTAGCATCCAACCTGATGGCATGAACATCGATATATATTCCTCTCACAATCACTCCTTCCCTGCTCTCCATCTTCCTCTGGTGCTCCCCTCCCTTTTCTTTTCTTCCTAGGCCTCCCATCCCATGATCATCCTCCTTCTCCAGCTCTGTATCCCTTTTGGCAATCATCCTTCCAGCTCTCAGCTTCATCCCTCCCCTTCCTGTCTTCTCTTATTTCAGATCTCCCCCTCCCACTTTCAAATCTCTTAGTCCTGATGAAGGGTCTCAGCCCGAAACGTCGACAGTACTTCTTCCTATAGATGCTGCCTGGCCTGCTGTGTTCCACCAGCATTTTGTGTGTGTTGCTTGAACTTCCAGCATCTGCAGATTTCCTCGTGTTTCCGTAAATCATCATGAATTAGTTGAACCGAAGGCTCTGTGTCCAGGCTGTAACCTTTGTTTTATTCCACCTAGAATCTTAGACTTGAGCACAATTACAATGTCTACAGGAGACAGAGACAGTTGGACTCTAATTATACCGGGTTTCCCATCAGAGATCCTGGGAATTTAAATTCAGGACGCAAATCATCTCAAGAGAAATAATGAGTAACTCAGGTTCACCATTTGGCCACAGCCCAGACATTGATTGGGATATTAAAACACTGAAGTAGACCGCAAATCTATCTACAACGAGCTGTCTCCCGCTCCTCAGCCATTCCTAATGCTGGTAATGTTCTTGGCTCAGCTACAGAAAACAGGTTTTGGAAACTCCCCTCACCTCCTTTGTGCAGCAGCCAAGAAAACAGGGGGTGTGGTGGTTGATAGCTGCCCTTCCAAAACCTGAAATGTTCTGTTATTACACAATCTCTGAAATCCCAGAAATCCCCTGGCTTTGTATTGATATAAAAGGAAGTTGGAGATTTCTTACTAGACGTGAAACAGTCCCTGACTCTGCATATTTACATAAACCACAAGACTGCTGTTGCATTCACTCACAACCATCTGATTCAGGACCTCCTGCTCCTTTCACTCAGGTAAAGCACTGTATAGTGCCCCTTGATCCATTACAAGGCCTCTTTACCAGTGGGATTAATGGCCCTGCTTGATGAAACTTTTCTGTGCTTTGTTAACATCTGTGTAAATTTCTTCATCTGAACTATTGTGTACAAAGGAGACAGGAGTTTAATTATAAAGATACCAGTGAACATACCTATGTCCATTCTGATTCTGACTGATGATTGTTGATTGTCGTCTTTTTGTTTACACTTTGGTCCCGGTGCAGGAAACTTCCCCGATGGTGATGCCCTGAATTGCACACAAGCAGATTGAGACAGAGAGTATGATTACTTTGTAAATATGGCAACATCTCCATCCCCTGTATTACAGCAGCAGTTGGCTTAGGGACCAAACATTCCCCGTTATTATCAACTTCCACACCCTGACTGTCCACCCAGTGATACCTGACGTATCCCACAGATAAATGCACAGATACAGATCCTTCAGTCCAATGAGACAATGCCCACAGAGGTGGTCCCATTTCCCTCCTGGCCTCTTCACTCTATCTACGCATCCCAACTGCTTCTGGAATTATATAATTGTGCCTGCCTCATCCACTTCCTCTGGCTGTTCCGTCCACATAATCACCAATCTCTGCATGAAACCGTTGCTATTCATCTCGGTTTGAAAACTGTTTATCACCCCCATGCCCATTTATGTTCTCTATAAACTACGATAATCTTCACCGTGAGCGCCAGCTACTAATTTTGTGTCATCCACGTACTCACTAGTCAAGACTTGTGCACTCGCATCCAAATTATTGCATGAAAATAACAACAAACGTAGCCTTTGGACACACCACTAGCTACCCACCTCCATTCTGAGGAGAAGCTTTCAACCACCACTTAGAAGCTTGCTATCTTCAAAGTAAATTTGAATCTATCTAAATTTCTCTCTCTGGACTGCATGCGACCTTATCTTCCAGACCAAGCTGTCATGAGGCACCTTGTCAAAGGCTTTACAGAAGTAACATTCACTGATGCAACACTCACTGGTCTATAATCCCCAAGATTATCCCTATTACCTTTATTGAATTATGGAAATACTTTTGCCATTCTTCAATCCTGTGTTACTACTCCTGGGGCCAGACAGGACACAAGAATCTTTGTCAATGCCTCTGTGAGCTCCCCCCTTACTTCCTATAGTAACACGGAATAGATTTATGGTTCCATCAGCACTTCTTTCTTAACATTGCCGTGATCCTATGCTAAATCACAATCACAGTCCATCTCATTGTTAACTTTCAAGCAAAGCATTCATTAAGCTCCTTGCCTATTACCTCATCCTCCATGCACCTTTCAAGCTTTGCTCATGAGCAGTCCTACTGTGTCGGGGATCGATCGCCAATCAGTGACCGCTGACACTGTGTAGAGATTGTGCTAACCCGTGCTGTAATGGCACCATTATATACACAATACTTCCAGCAGAACAGCATCCACTCTGCAATTTGGGTCCAAACTGCTCCTCATTAGTTTGATCGAGGGATGTAGATCTAGGCAGTTGTTGGCCACATTGGATTTGTCCTGGGTTTTGCAGACTAACCACCCTGGTCAGTCTTCCACATCGCTTGTGGATTATCCACTCAACACCGCTAGTTGAAGATTTTGCATACTTAGTGTTTTATTTGAACAAAATCACTGGAGAGGCACAGCTGGTAGATCTAAAATAGTCATTTATTCAACAAAATGAGACAAACTCGAGAGGAAGCCTGTTTGACCCAATATGACATGGCAACTTATATGCCAAAGATCAAAAGATAATTCTATATTTACAATGCATCTACATTGCTTCCTTTGAATTGGATATAATTTCCATACCTTTTTTGCACCCACACTCCAGATAGCCAAAATGAATCTTAACCAGCATTGTCTGTTTTTTTCAATTAACTGCTGTCCACAGCTCTGGGAACTTATTTTCAGGGCTGCATTTTAAGTTAATGTTTTGCTATATGTCTTAACACTTAGTCCTTGGCATTTGTACAGTGGGCATTATCACCATGAAGAACTCTCTATCCCTGTGTGGTCCTGGCTGAGACTTTTCATGGTTGGCAGCTCACTTTTAGATGCCTCTGGTGGTACTCCTGGGGTGCTCCTCCTCATCTCCCAAAGCTGGTGCTGGTTCTACATGGGTGTGCTAGACCATTTGTTTCCAGTCTGATTCCTGTAGTTATAGAGTTTAAAACCACTGCAGCACAAAACAGGCCTGTTGGTCCATCTAGTCCACACTAGCCTGTGTTTTTTTTTACCTAGTCCTGGACTTGGACCATTGTTCTCCAGGATTGGAGGGTTGCAGATGTTGTTCCTTTATTCAAGAAAGAGAGTGGTGATAATCCAGGAAATTATAGACTAGAGTCTTACCTCAGTGGTTGGTAAATTGATGGAGAAGATGCTGAGAGGCAGGGTTTATAAACATTTGGAGAGGTATAATATGAATAGGAATAGTCACATGGCTTTGTCAAAGGCAATTCGTGCTTTAGGAGCCTGATTGAGTCTTTTGAGGATGTGACTAAACACATTGATGAAGGAAGAGCAGTAGATGTAGTTTATATGGATTTCATTAAGGCATTTGATAAGGTACCCCATGCAAGGCTTATTGAGAAAGTAAGGAGGTATGGGATTCAAGGGGACATTGCTTTGTGGATCCAGAACTGGCTTGCCCACAGAAGGTAAAGAGTGGTTGTAGACAAGTCATGTTGTGCATGGAGGTCAGTGATCAGTGGTCTGACTCAGAGATCTGTTCTGGGACCCTTACTCTTTGTGATTTTTATAAATGACCTGGATGAGGAAGTGGAGGGATGGGTTAGTAAGTTTCCTGATGACATGAAGTTTGGAGATGTTGTGGATAGTGTGGAGGCCTGTCGGAGGTTACAACAGGACATTGATAGAATGCAAAACTGGGTTGAGAAGTGGCAGATGGAGTTCAACCCAGATAAGTATGAGATGGTTCATTTTGCTAGGTCAAACAGAATATAGTATTAATGTTAAGACTCTTGACAGTTTGGTGGATCAGAGGGATCTTAGGGTCTGAGTCCATAGGACACTCAAAGCTGCTGCACAGGTTGACTTTCAGTTAGTCCTGACAAAACGTCTCAGCCCAAAACGTTGACAGCGGTTCTCCCTATAGATGCTGCCTGGCCTGCTGTGTTCCACTAGCATTTTGTGTGTGCTGCACAGGTTGACTCTGTGGTTAAGAAAGCATATGGTGGATTGGCCATCAATCGTGGAATTGAGTTTATGAGCAGGGAGCTAATGTTGCAGCTATATCGGACCCTGGTCACACCCCACTTGGAGTACTGTGCTCAGTTCTGATCACCTCACTACAGGAAGGATGTGGAAACCATAGACAGGGTGCAGAGGAGATTTACAAGGATGTTGTATGGATTGGGGAGCATGCCTTATGAAAATAGGTCGAGTGAACGTGGCCTTTTTTCCTTGGAGCGACGGAGGATGAGAGGTGACCTGATGGAGGTGTATAAGATGATAAGAGGCATTAATCGTGTGGATAGTCAGAGGCTTTCCTCAGGGCTGAAATGGATGGCACGAAAGGGCACTGTTTTAAGGTACTTGGAAGTAAGTACAGGAGAGATGTCAGGGCTAAGTATTTTTTTGTTAAAACGCAGAGAGTGGTGAGTGCGTGGAATGTGCCAACCAGCGATGGTGGTGGAGGCGGATACAATAGGGTCTTTTAAGAGACTCCTGGACAGGTACGTGAAGTTTAGAAAAATAGAGGGCTATGGGTAACCCTAGGTAATTTCTAAGGTAGGGACATGTTCGGCACAGATTTGTGGGCTGAAGGGCCTGTATTGTGCTGCAGATTTTCTATGTTTCTACCCTCAAGCTATTCATCCTCCTCTTCTTCACCTATGCGTAAAATGCCATGGGGCTTTCCTTAAATCTTACTCGCCAAGAATGTCATCCCCTTTGAACTCTCAATCCCTTCTTAATCTCCTTCCTGGCTACCTTATAATTCTCTGAAGCGTTGCCTGAATGTTGCTTCCTAAGCCTAAATAATGCTTGCTTTCTCCTCTTGCCTAAATGTTCATTTCTTGTGAACCACGTTTCATTCATCTAAACATTCTTTCCCTATCTAGGCAACAAATCTATTCAGAACTGCATATGTGCTTCTGAAACAACCTCCAGAGTTCCATTGTACATTTCCATGAGAAAAATGTTTTCCTAATTTACGTTCCCAAGCTGCGAGTAATTATTCATCCACTAATTAAATTCTGTCTCGTATCATCTGCTCCTAACCTTTTCCATCACTATAATGAAAGCTGGGGTGTTGTGGTCACTATCTCAAGAATGTCACCCATCGAGACATCTGACACCTGACCAACTAGTACTAGATATAGTATGGCATCTCCTCCAATACACATACTATGTCAAGAATTCTTCCTGAACAACAACATATTCTGCCCCATTGACACATTTTGGAATAAGGAGGTGGGAACCAATATCAGGAAAGTTGAGGTCACCAGAGTTGGCAACCCTGTTGTATTTGTACCTTTCCAAAAACTGCCTAGTTATCTGCTCCTCATTGTCCTGGTGGACATTGAGAGAGGCATTTGGACTACTCGCAAAATGATAGCTCCCTTCCTGGTTTCTGACTTTCACCCACACTGTCTGTAGTTGGTCCCTCCATGATGCATCTGTTTCCGCAGCTGTGACAATCATCCCTGATTAGCAATGACACTGCCCCCTTTTCACCTCCCTCCATGTGCATTCTGAAACAACAGAACCCTGGAACATCAAAGAGCCAATCCTGCCCTTGTAACAGTTAAGTCTATGTAATGGTGATAAGGCGTACCATCCATGTACTGAACCATATTCTAAGTTACTCTGATTCTTTATACCTCTTGGATTGAGGTGAACACATTTGAACCCATCCACCTCACTACATGTTGCCTTACAGACAATCCTTCCACAGTCTCTCTGAGAATTGCATCTAACCTTTATATCGACTGCTCCATCATCTGACCTAACACTTTGGTTCCCATCCCCCTAATATCTGAGTTTAAACCTTCTACAGCAGCTCCAGACTTGCCTGCAAGGTCATTCATTCATTTCAAGTACAGGAATAACTCATTCCTTCGGTACGGGGTCGTGTTGGATCATAACTACATTCCAATACTTATTTCTACTTCATCACAAATTCATAGGTCCTGAATACTTAATTAGTAGAAAAATAATTGATGAGGGCAGGGTATGTAAATATAAATTTTTCATTGACATTTGCTAATTAGGATTCAAGGAAATGTGGTGCTGGGACATTTTGCTTCAAAATGTTCCATTCTTAGCAGATGCTTACACAACGATGCACGAGACGGTAAGTATATATTCGCACCCTCTAACAGCCAGAGGCATCACTGACATGTTTCTGTAGTTCAGGGTAATTCCACATTTCAGCAATCACTACAGCACAAAGCACTTGGGCATCTTATAAAGCGAAGAAATTGTCAACTGATTTAAAGATGATCTTGATGTAACAAAGCCAAGAAAGGAAACAACTGAACTGACCAAAAGCTACCTCAGAAGGTGCAAGACCTTGAAATGAGCAAACTCTGTGAGGGAATGTGCATGGCTTTAAAGAGTCATTAGCAGTTATTAATGTGTGTGGGTCTGGTAGAGGCATAACTAGTAACTTTAGTCTCATTCTGTCTTACTCCAGTTACTTCCTACCTTCCTTTGTATAAAAATGTAATGTATATAAGACCAGTGTTTCATTAACTGAGACTCACCAAACTCTCCCTGAGAGAATCAATGGAAACTGAGTCAGAAGGGTTCTCTCCAGTTGGTGCTTTCAGTCCTTGGGCTGGTTCACTTGTTGCTGTTCCCTCGTCTTCAGTTGTGGTTTACTTCTAGTTGTGGGTTTTTCTTCTAATAAATCACTTGCTGCACGTTTACAGAGAGATAATGAAGCACATTAACAATACAAGGATAACAAAACATTTCTGCTGAATGTTCCTGAAAACAAACTCACTGAAATTTAAATATTGAACAGAAATATAATGATCCGAGTCAAGAAATGCATAATAATCCCTCATATGTCATAAAACCTGACATGGGATACAAAGGATCACATACAAAATGCTGGACTGTACTCTTTTCCATAGATGCTGCCTTGCCTGCTGAGTTCCTTCAGCATTTAATGTGGGTTGCTTGGATTTCCAGCATCTGCAGAGTTTCTGCTGTTTGTTGTGGTATACAAAGGAGTCATTGTTCAGTGATGGTAGAAGATATAAGACATAACATATTGTATAGGAGTAGAGTTAGGGTCATCGAGTCTGCTCCACAATCAATCATGGTTAATTTATTCCGTCATATTCCAGCCTTCCTGCGATAACAGTCAACGTATTTAGCAATGAAAAACATGAATATACCCAATGATAGTCTGCATCACCCTCTGTGGCATTAAATTCCTCAGACCAAACAACATCTGGCTGAAGTCATTTTTCTCATCCCAGTTTTAAAGGGAAATTTCCTGACTGAGACTGCACTCTCACATCCCAGTCTCTCCAGCTAATGGGAACATCCTCTCCATGTCCACTACATCCAGGCTTGTCGGTATTCAGCTGGTGTAAATAATCACTCCAGCCTCCCCCATCCACCACCATTACCACCATCCACTGAACACAGGCCCAGGGCCATCAAATGCTCCTCATGCTTAAAGATCGTCCCTGCGATTATTCCTGTGAACCATGTTTACAAAAATTGTACTGAACACATTTGCAGGAATAACAGGCAAATTGGTACCAGGATAATTCCAAGGCTGTCAAGCCAAGGAGTGGTAGTGGGGACAAGCTCCCACTACCTAAAAGCGCTGCTCACGGCATGCAACTCAAATAGCCTCTGACAATCAAGTCCAACTCTGAGCCTCATGTGGTTTAGCCTCTAAGTCCAGCGGAACTGTTTCTACTGACAGGAGAAGGGGCGAATGGTCTTGCATCTTAAAACCAGTGCTTCCGGTAGATGGAGCTCGTCAGCCTGGGAAGGCAGTCCATTTAAACGAGGGAAAACTCTGATGTCAAACCTCTGCTGCCTTGCGGCCATAGACACTCACGGGAAAAGCTTCGGAAGTAAACCCTGAGGACAAATCTGGAGCTAGAGTCCCTAAGGAAGTCCGATGTTGCCTTCAACCTCGTTCTGACAACTCCTGCGACGTCACCAGTGCCAAGCTGTATTGGCACTTGCCCTTCCCTTGGACAATATCAGTGTCATGGAGAGGGGAAACTTGTTACTGGGGCAAATTGCAGTCTCCCATACAACCTTGCCCAGGCCTGTGTGCTGGAGAGGCTGAAGCATGACTTTTCAGGTGTAGATCCATGGACTTCCTGATAGACTTAACTCCTTTCAAGGCAATGTACAAAAAAGCTGCAAATGAAATGAACACTCAACAGATAAAGATAATCGGTGGTAAGATGATTTTTCAGGTCCAACACCCTGTGTTGAAATGGCTTTGAACATTTTCTAATTTGACTTCAGGTCTCCAGCACCTTGAGTGATTTTTTTTCATATTCAGCTGCTCAGACAGATGACAGTGAGTGGGAATTTCCAAACACGGTGAGGATACTGAACCTGAGGTAGATAACCAACGATGCGGACACAGAACAGCTCATTCCAGGTACTCTGCCTCTGTGTATTGAGATTACCTCTCCAGTGTCTCCCACCTCTCCACTCTATTGTATCTGTGCCTTTTGGTTCAGACTCACTAACCCTGTGAAACGAACCCTGGTGTATGTGGCTGGGCATCAAGACTACGCAAGGCTTGACTGTACCAATGACACCCCCTCCCTGGCACTCCAAACAATGCTTCAAATCGTGCAACACAAGCCAGCCAGGAAAGCTACTCCCCTCACAGCTGAGCATCCGATGTCTGTAACAGCAAAGGTAATGAGGGCTCTGGCCAGAAAGCATCCATGCTGAGCTCACAGAAAGAGTGTACATAGGTGCATTGATGTCTTCAGAGCCATCGTCAACACTTCACTCATCCAGGCTGAGCTCACAGAAAGAGTGTACATAGGTGCATTGATGTCTTCAGAGCCATCGTCAACACTTCACTCATCCAGACTGCTGTTCCCAAACACAAGGAAATCTGCAAATGCTGGAAATTCAAACAACAACACACACAAAATGCTGGTGGAACACAGCAGGCCAGGCAGCATCTATAGGGAGAAGCACTGTCGACGTTTCGGGCCGAGGCCCTTCGTCAGGACTAACTGAAAGAAGAGGTAATGTAGTAAGAGATTTGAAAGTGGGAGGGGGAGACCCGAAATGATAGGAGGAGGGGGTGGGGTGATGCTAAGAGCTGGAAAGATTGGCAAAAGGGATACAGAGCTGGAGACGGGAAGCCTGGGGGAAAGAAATTATCAGATGGAGAACAGACTGCAAATCCTCACCATCGATCCACGGACTATGCGCGCCCACCACGTGATCTTGCGTCACTAAGCGGAGAGCGGAGCAGATCTGTGGCACAGCCTCACGTGACCTTTTGGCGGGATTTCCATGTCAATTCTGCGAAAATACACAGCCTGGGCTCCTGGTTTGGATCGTTTAATGCAGATTCAGTGAAGCCAACACATTTCTGACGAGCACAGATAACTGGGTACTAAATGAGAAATTGGCCCTCGGTTAGGAGCTCACGGCCAACATCGGATCTCCCCGCCCGGGATCGGTCTCAATACTCACCCGATCCCGATCCCCGGCCCCCCGACCTTTTTTCGATTCCAACCCGGGAGGCAACGATCCTTTACCGACCCCGCAGATAATTGCTTCAGCAGCACTGAGCGGAAAGGAAAACACAGCCCATCTGGAGACACCGAGCATGCGCGAAGATGGTGCTGCGTCATCCAGAGGGCGGGGCCTCTGAAACAGAAGGGCAGATGCTGCCCGGTTAAATGGGAGGGGCAAACGGGATTACGTGCCTTCTGGGGTCTTCCGCCCCGGCTAGAGACGCTACCCTCTACCCTGTGTAAAGAAACTTGCCACTTGATGCACCATCAATAACTCACTCTAAGACGTAAGGCGAGATATCGGCTTTTATTGACTGGAAGAAGGAACAAACAGTGAGTGACTACATCCTGGAGACTGAGAGGCCGGGCTCAGGCCTTGATCGCCTTTATACAGGGGTCTGTGGGAGGAGCCACAGGAGCAGTCAGCAGGGGGAGTGTCCAGACAGGTATATGTAGTTCACTACACCACTCACATCTTCTCTCACCTTCAAAGTATTAGACATTTCAACCCCCAGGAAAAATATATCGTCTGTCCAATCTATCTACCCCCCTCGTAATCTTATCAACGTCCATCCAGTCACACCCAGCCTGCGCCACTCTGGAGAAAACAACACAAGTTTGTCTATCCTCTCGTTATGGCTCATGCCCTCTAATCCAGGCAATATCCTGGTAAACCTCTTCTGTGCCTCCTCCAAAGCCCCGACATCCTTCCGAGAATGGGGGAACCAGAACTGTATGAAATACTCCACATGTGGCCTAACTAGTTTTATAAAACTGTGTTACGAACTATAACGTTTGAGAAACGAACCAGCAGCAATAGAGTTCACACTGGAGTCTGGTTTTCATGTTAAAACCACTTTCTTCATTAGTATTTACTTATAGTAACAGTTCCCCCAAGCTATCAAACTCCTCAATACCCAGAGCCTGGAATGACACCTTGCCCTACTGTCCTGTTTATTATTTATTGTAATGCCTGCACAGTTTTGTGCACTTTATGCAGTCCTGTGCATGTTTGTAGTCTAGTGTATCTTTCTCTGTGTTTTTTTTACGTAGTTCAGTCTAGTTTTTGCACTGTGTCATGTAACACCATGGTCCTGAAAAACGTTCTCATTTTTACTATGTACTGTACCAGCAGTTATGGTCGAAATGACAAAAAAAGTGACTTGACTTGATAATATAGTAACTTAACGAAATAAAGGAAAGTTAACAGTGTTATTTGTTAATATGTGTAAATATAACTCCCAAACTATCGAGTCTGAGGTAACAAAGCTTACCTCTTAAGATGTAAGATGTCTTGAGATGGTAAAGTAGGAAAGTTCAGTAATCCACGGAATAAATGATGGGAGAGAGATATTTGTAATCCAGGGTGAAACTTAGAGAAAAGTCCGTTACTTCGAAATAACCGTCGTCGAAATTCTTATCCGTTGAATCGTCCATATACGAGTTATCAGCGAAAGTGACCTGTCACAGGAATACCGTCTACCAGGGATTACCACACAACAAGGGTTAACACAAGATATTCCACAATCCACTCCTATGGATTATACGAAGTGACAGCCACACACAGTCGTTGTGGTTCCGTGTACCGATGATCAACCCACTCTTGTGGGCAGAGGAGAGTTCCAAGCCTCAGCTGCGACTAACTGAAGCTATCAGCTTTTCTAGTCTCTCTCTCTCTCTAGACTGGCCGACTGCCTGTCTGCAGATCGCTCTCTCTCTCTCTTATGGTCAACCCACAGTTAGCGCTGTCAGCCTGTGACTGACGTCATAGTCCCGCCTCCTCACGCCGGCGCTCTTAAGAAACAGTCACAGTACGACCGCAGGCTCGTAACAGCTGCAACACAACTTCCCGACTTTTGAACTCAATGCTTTAACTAATAAAGACAACCACGCCAGTTGCCTTCTTAACCACCCGATCAATCTGTGCAGTCTCTTTCAGGGAGCGATGAACTTGGAGTCTGAGATCCTTCTGATCATCAACAGGGGTTTGCATTTAACTGTGTACTGTCTCATACATTCGACCTACCGAGCTGCCGAGATGATCATCACTGATCAAACCTCACTGAGATTTCTCGGGTCCTGTTGAATTTATTGCCAAGTGCACAAGTACGGGAAGGTACAGGTACAGAGAAACACTGACTTGTGGCAGCATCACCGGCAAGTACATTCAGATAACACACGGAACACACGTTATACGATTCTCTGTCAGTAACAATCTATAAATATGTTTTATGTCATTAACAATATATAATATACATGTGTCATGATCAATATTAAAATGTGCAATAACAGACTTGAAAATGTTGAATTTGGTCCCTGTCTCCATTTCTCCTGTAATCCACAACCAGCTCCTTTGTTTTGACACAATGAGGGAGAGGTTGTTTTCTTGACACCACTGTATCAGAGAGATGACTTCTTTCCGGTAGGCTACCTCGGTATTATTGGAGATTAGGCCAGTCAGTGTAGTGTCATCAGCAAATTTAATTAGCAGATTGGAGCTGGTGGTGGTGACACAAGTCACGAGTCACAAGTCAGAGAGTAAAGGAGGAGGCAAGGAGACAACCCTGTGGGGTATGTGTGCTGAGGGTCAGAGAGACAGAGGTGAGGGAGCCCATTCTTACCACCTGCCGGCGATCTGACAGGAAGTCCAGGATCCAGCAACACAAGGCAGGGTGAAGGCCGAGGTCTCTGAGCTTCTTGTCGATACTTCACGCCTTTGTATGGCTACTGCTCTGCCCATGACTGCAAGGAACTGCAGAGAACTTTGGAGAACAGAGAACATCAGAGAAACAAGCCTCTCCTCCATGGACTCTTCCTACACTTCCCCAGCCTCGGAAAAGCAGGCCATGTACTCAAAGATCCTCACAACCTGGTCATTCTTGCTGCAAACCCGCTCCCCCATCGGGGAAGAGATACAAAAGCTTTAAAGCACGAACCACCCGGCTCAAGGACGGCTTCCTGTCTGCGGTTATAAGCCAAATGAATGATAAAATGTACTCGACCTCACAGTGTAACTCGACGTGACCCTGCACCATATGTCTATCTGCACTGCACTTTCTCTGCAGCCATAATGCTTATTTAGATTAGACAGACTGAGCTTCTGTTTTGGGAGCTCAGAAGGAAATTTAACTGTAGTCATTTCTGAGGAATACAAATAAATGGAAAAGGATTCAATCTCGCATTACGATCTGTGGTAACTGGGATCAGGTGACCGGTGGTGGGTCTCCCATATCAATATCAGAATCACGTTTAATAGCACCGGCATATGTCATGAAATTTGTTGTCTCTGCGGCAGCAGTAGAACCTAATTCATAACAATGGATTTTAACAATTGTGATTTAAAATAAGAATATACTTATTAAATAGTTAAATTATATAATCAGTACAAAATTTAAAAAAAAATCCAGTAAACTACTTTAATTGCGTGGAACTATTTGACTGGGTTGTTGCTTTGGAATTTCTGGAGTGAAGCTTAACTAAACTGTACACATTTCTGAGAAGGTCAGATAAATCAAAAGGCTAAATTCTCACATAAATGGGTCATACATCCAGAGACATCGGCTGCACTTCAGCCAGTAAAAAGTGGAATGAAACATGCTGAATGTATTGCAGAAAAAAAAACACATTGTCCACCCAAAAGGAAGGGTGTGACAGATCCAGATCTCACTGACTTGTCTGAACGGGTGAAAGATAAAGCTACACGTACACGGAGAGCAGTGACCGGCTGATGCTGCAGATCTACAGAGAAACGTGAACAGGAAACGGGATCAGGTGAGGGGTGGAGGGTCTCCCAACTGAACCTGTGACTCCACTCCTCACCCTCACATACTGTCCGACCCATCCGCCGCTTTTCCCATATTATTCCATATTTATACCAGATACATATTTAGTTTTTCCCTCCATGTCTTCCCCGTCCCTTTCCCTCCACCTCCATGGTCACAGAGTCACCGGCTCAATTCACACCCCGGTACAACACACAATTCAGACCCAAACAGGAAATGTGCTGGTTTCATTTAAACCAATCTATGTTTATAAACACTATTTTCTATTCACATTCCCCTGCCCTCACTGGACAGGAACACTGAAACACCAGGTGAGAAACAGCAGGAAGTGGCCATTCAGCCCATCTAACCATCAACAAGATGATGGCTGCTCTCCCAACTCAGCCACATGTTTCTACCCGATCGTCATTTCCTCGATCCCTTTGGTCTCCACACATCTGCCGGCCTCTGTTTTATGTGAGGACGATCACCAAGTCTTCACCACCCTCTGCGGTGGGGATTTAAGAACATTCACCACCCTCTGAATGGAGACATTTCCCCTAATCTCAGTCCTGGACAGTCCACCCACTTTTCCAGAGACTGGGATCCCTGGTGACACCGGTAATGATGTTGTGCATTTCAATGTGTTCACCTCTCAGTCCTCGATTCTCTAAATGAAAGGGTTATCGCATTTGATCTTTCTCCATATGATGACCCACCACTCCAGGGATCAGTCTGGTGAATCTTCATTGCACTCTCTATAACAAATACTCTCTAACCTCTTTATTAATCCTATATGGAATTAATTTCCATCTTCTGCAGCCCCGTGAAGCCCCAAACACTCACCTCCCGCCCGTCACTATTTCCACCTTCTCACCTCCCCCTCACCTGGAACCACCTCTCGTTCCCCAGCTCTTGCCCCATCCCCACCCTTTACCTCTTTTCTCTGACTATTTCCCGTCCACTCTCAGTCCAGAGGGAGGGTCTCGGCCCGAAATGTTGACGGTCCATTTCCCTCCACAGATGCTGCCCGATCCACTGAGTTCCTCCGGCAGTTTGTTCCTTGGTCTGTATAACCCGTGTTATTATGGGGAGCTGGATTTTACACCGTATTGCAGGTACAATATCAACAAATCTCACATAATAGTCACTTTGCCTGGAGCACTGGCCCCGCTTGCAGGGCAACAGACTGCCGGTGTTTGCCCCCCAATGTGGTGAATCCCTCTGCCACCACCGTGGGCTCAGACATTTCCACAGATGAGCCCCTCCTGTCCCCACCGGGACAAACATCCTGTCCGCCCCCTCTTACACCATCTGCATCGTTTCAATAAAATCCCCCCCCCCCAAACCCTACCACAGGGAACCGGCATCAAACAGATGGGCCGATCGGTCTCCTCCTACCTCTCAGTGATATATCAGACTCGGGCCGCAGGAGACGCTTCACAAACGCCCCAACTTCCCTCGGAGGGAAATGGAAATAAATCAGAAAGCGGACATTTACTTTGGGATTTGTTCCGCCCCGATGGGAGATCGACACTTGAGCGGGAAAGGGTTTCAGCGGGTAACGCTCACTCGCCTTGTCCACCTCCGCTATTGGTTGTAACCAGTGATTGACATCGCTTCGAACCAATGGGAGTAGCGCAGCGCCTGAAGCTTTGGTTTTCAGCGGTGGGGCAGGGGTGGTCACGTGATTGGTAGCTCAGCCGTTAAACTGATAAAGCTCGAGCTCTCCAACGCGTGGATGACGTAAGACATCGCGTACGCGAGGGCAGGTCCCGGTATGGGGAGCCCATGTGTGACGTAAGGCGCGAGGATTCGCCTGTGTGACGTCACCTGTGGGGGAGCGCTTGTAATTAAAAACACCTTAATGGACGTTTCTGATTATTTCAGTGGGACAACAACATTAATCACGGGTTTCATCACTGGATCTTGTGTTGTGAGATGTAAAGTCCCCTGTTATGTGTCCGGCTGTGCCGTGTTGTTGGTGGAGTGGGCAGCGTGGTGTTTGTCTCGATTCGGGTCACAACACCAGAATTGCCAGCGGGGTCCCCACTGTGGTGAACTATGTGCCTGTCTAGTCACGCCCCCTTCTGACTGCTCCTGTTGCTCCTCCCACAGGCCCCTGTATAAAGGCGATCGCGGTCTGATCCTCGGCCTCATTCTCCAGGATGTAGTATGATGGTCACTCACTGCTGGTTCCTTCTTCAGTCAATAAAAGCCGATATCTCGCCTTACGTCTCAGAGTGAGTTATTGATGGTGCATCAATTTTATTGACTGAAAGTTTTAAAACATGGAAACCGTTTTACGTCCGGAAAGGTTGGATTTGGACCCTCAAGACCCCGAAGCAGCTCTTGCTTTTGAACACTGGCTTGCATGCTTCCAATCGTACTTGGAGGAGGTTCGTGCAACAGAACCCGCCGTTATGCACAGAATTCTACTCTCGAGGGTCACCCCAAAACTTTATTCCATTATCCGGGACCTGCCGACCTACGATGGTCGCCCTCAAAAGACAGTTCCTGCGGCCGGTGAACACCGTCTACGCAAGACATCGTTTAGCTACCCGGCGACAGCGGCCTGGAGAATCGAGCGCCGAGTTTCTCCGAGCACTGGAGACACTCGTCCGAGCTTGTGACTGCAAGACGCTCACGGCAGAACAACATGCGGAGCTGCTAGTACGAGACGCCTTTGTGACGGGACTGCGGTCAGTGTACGTGCGCCAACGACTGCTGGAAAATGCCGACCTTACCTTACGCTCGGCGATCGAGACGGCCAACGCTCTGGAAGCTGCGCTGCACTAGCCGACGCTGTCCAGCCGTGCGATTCCCCGCCGGTTCCGTGGACGCCTCAGACCCCGCCACCGCCGGCTCCCGCGAGCGAAATCGCCGCTGCCAGTCGCGATTCCACGAGCTCCCCGAACCCGACCACAGCGGTGGCAAGTCAGAAGCCTGTGCTTTTTATTTCTGCGGCCTCAAAAGCACCTCCGAAAACGCTGTCCAGCGCGAGAAGCGACCTGCTCCAGCTGCGGAAAGCGGGGCCATTTCGCCGAGGTCTGTAAGTCTAAACTGCGAGCTGAGTGCAGCGCTGCGGGTGAGACGTGGGGGCCGCCATCTTGCATGCCCGGATGTGGGCGGCCATCTTTGTCGGCGTCAGCATGCCCCGCCCCCAACCCTCCGATGCTTACCGGGTACCCCGACGGCGATTCAACTCTGGCCACTGTGACCCTCGACCAAAGCGCCCCACACCAGCTTGCAAGGTCCATGATGGACATCCGGGTGGAGGGGCACAGGACTAGATGCCTGTTTGACACGGGCAGCACTAAGAGTTTTATTCACCCGGACACAGTGCAATGCTGCGGACTCGCAACACGGCCAGTAAGTCAGAAGATCCATTTGGCTTCTGGGTCGCATTCCACAGACATCCGGGTGGGTTGTGTAGCGACTTTGGTGGTGCAGGGCACAGAATATCGGAACTTTGCGCTACTGGTCATGCCTAATCTGTGCGCACCTGTGCTATTGGGGCTGGACTTCCACAGCCATCTCGAAAGTGTGACTATGGTATATGACGGGCCCCTCCCACCACTCACTGTCCGGAATCCTCAGTTCTGTGGGACTTCATCACTACTGACCACACACACACAGCGACACACACAACCCATCCAGCACGACAGCTGTGCTACCGACACCACTTGCAGTCTCTCCACTCTCAAGGTCCCTCCCTCGCCGCGGTTCGCCAACCTGACCCCGACTGTAAATCTGTGGCGACTAAAAGCAGGCGGTACAGTGCGGGACACACCGCCTTCATTCAGTCAAAGGTGCAGCGGCTGCTCAGGGAGGGGATCATTGAGCCAAGCACAAGCCCTTGGAGGGCCCAGGTGGTCGGATGGCGGCCCCACCCCACCTCACCTCACGAACTCCTATTCTCTTTTCCCAGGAAGTCTGTCACTGGGACCACTCTACCAGTTTGGCTGACGTCCCCGGGGCCAGTGCTGCTCCGGAAACATGTGAGGAGTAATAAATACTCCCCGCTGGTGGAGAGGGTTCACCTTCTGCATGCGAACCCCCAGTATACTTACGTGGTCTTACCTGATGGGCGGGAGGACACGGTCTCCATCCGCGACCTGGCGCCCGCAAGTGCAGCAGACCAGTATCCTGAACTATGAACCCTGTACCCGAGGTGACACCGCGCTCACCAGGCCCTACATAGACTCCTCATGACACTTATATACCAGGTGCCTCGCACATGCATGAGCTGGAACCAGCACAACCTCTGTCTCCGTGCAATCACCAATGTCGCCGGCATCTGTGCAGTCACAGCCGGTGCTACGTAGATCGCAGCGACAGATTCGACCACCTGATAGACTTGACCTGTAAGAAACTTCGCCACATGGAGACTCTTTTAAACAAAGGGGGGGGGGGGGTGAATGTGGTGAACTATGTGCCTGTCTGGACACGCCCCCTTCTGACTGCTCCTGTGGCCTCCTCCCACAGGCCCCTGTATAAAGGCGATTGAGGTCTGATCCTCGGCCTCATTCTCCAGGATGTAGTATGATGGTCACTCACTGCTGGTTCCTTCTTCAGTCAATAAAAGCCGATATCTTGCCTTACGTTTCAGAGTGAGTTATTGATGGTGCATCACCCACACAGTGTATTAGTCAACAGAAAACCTCTCGTCCCTGCAGTCTTTGTCTCCTGATAAACTCACACCCTGACAAAGTAGACCATAGACACCCCTTCCTCTTTAAAGTCAGTCATTCATTCAGACAGCTGATCGCTGAGAGGAATTATATTTATTGGTAATTAAAGTTCGCCCAGTTTCGTTTGGACGGATTTGTTGTGGAGTTCGGGGTATCAGAGTGAAAGGGCCGGAGGGCCTAACTCTCTCCGTTGTCCAAACATCCTTCCAGGTGAGGCGACACTTCACCTCTGAATCTTCCGGGGTCGCCTATTGTGTCCGCTGCTCCCGATGCTGCCGCCTCTTCACTGGTGACACCAGCTCCTCCGCAGTTGTGCGGGATAGGGTTGTTTTTTACGGGAGCGGATCGGTGTTATTGTTCCCTTTTGTGCGGGAGGGGTGGGTTTTGGGAGTTGATGATCGGGATGTCGTTCTTTTTGATGCGGGGGTGGGGTGGGAGTTTGATTTTTCTCTCTGAAAGAGTTTCATTCTCTTTCTTTGTTTTGTGGTTCTCTGGAGAAGAAAAAAAAACGCAAGAGTTGTTTATGGATACCTGCTGTGATAATAAACTGACCTTTGGATTATCCGATCCAAGCGGGACTTCCCGGAGTCCAAACATTTTCATTCCGATTCCCATTCCCGTTCCGACGTGTCAACCCATCGCCTCCTCTTCTGTCAAGTTAAGGCCACCCTCAGGGTCCAGGATCTGCACCTTATATTCCGTCTGGGTAGCCCCCCCCCCTCCCCACCTCCCAACCTGATGGCATGAGTGTCGATTTCTCCTTCCGGTGAACAGATCTCCCTCCCTCCCACTCCATCACTTCCTCTCCGACTTTTCACGTCCTCTCACGTGCTTATCACCTCTCTGGGTCCACTGCTCCGATTCTCCACTCTCTTCTCCTATTAGATTCTATTTTCTTCAGCTCTTGAGCTTTCTCGCCTACCTGGCTTCACCTATCACCATCCGGTCAGCCATTTCCTCGCCCGCCCCGATTTTATTCAGATATTTTCCCCATTCCATCTCAGTCCTGAAGGAGGGTTCAATTAGAATCGTCGACTATTGACTCTTTTCGATAGATGCTGCCTGAGATCCGCCAGCATTTTGTGTGATTTCCAGCATCTGCAGATTTTGCCGTGTTCGTGAATTACCTCTCAGTTGGAGGGGTTGGGTGGAAGAGTGGATATGGCCCGTGCAGAGAGATCAACCGTACAGAGCCTCGACGTTGATTTCTTTCTCTTCATTCCTGAATCGGAACTTCCCATCATTGAACTGGAGAGATGTCTATGAGATTCCGATCTGCACCACAGTCGATGGGTGAAAAGGAAACTGAGAGCATTACACAACTAGAGGAAGCTGACTGTTGAGAGAACCAATCCGTCAGGATTCCCCTCCCTGCTGATGGGTATTCTCTTTTACAGAACGCTTGGGACATGCGCCCCGGAATTGTCCTGGATCACCACAATAGAGTCAGGAAACTTTTCTCCTGCATCACTCTGATTCCTCTTGAGACAGGCGCACGCGCTCTACTTGCATAAGCTCCTCCATGGACTAGATGCTGTGTGGCGATGGAGGAGCCAGTCGGTTACCCAGTCGTCAAGTGGAACAGACAGATTAATCATTTCATCCAGACTACCCTGATCGTCCCGGACTGCGATCTCACGTAGGACCCCTGCATTCAGTCCACACTGGAAGGCAGTGATGAGCAATCTCTCATGCAAACCCGTCTCTCCTGCAGGCGTCCGGAATTTAACTGCCCCCGTAAAATGTCGAACAGGCTGAGTGGAGGTCCATCTGGAAGATAGATCATGTACGCCAGCTTTTCCCACCGTCACCAAAACAACCAGGCTGGGCATGGAATGTCAGCTCGCATTTGGGAATAAACATCCTGCAACAAACAGGATCAGCATAATATCCGCCTGGTTGTGAAATATATATATAGGTTCGGATATGGCCCGAGTGCGGAGCAACAGACACTGAAGCAGGTCGATAGTTCACACACTTTAATGCGAACAGAGTTAGAGAAAAGAATAAACGCTACGCCAAACAGGGCCATTAACTAAAATTCTCAAAAGGAAAATGAAGACTACAGTGCGGTTGAAAGGAATACCTTAATATAAAATGAACAACAACACACACAAAATGCTGGTGGAAGGGTCTCAGCCCAAAACGTCGACAGTGCTTCTCCTTATAGATGCTGCCTGGCCTGCTGTGTTCCACCAGCATTTTGTGTGTGTTGTTTGTATTTCCAGCATCTGCAGATTTCCTTGTGTTTACTAATATAAAATGAATATCGGGAGTCAGTTTCCTCAAACACTCCAATTTCTCAGGCAAGGCCGAAAGTAAGCAGGCAGCGATGTGTTGTTGTGCTTGCTTCAAGTTTCGACAAGCACTATGACAGAAATAATTGATTTTAATACTATCACACTGAAATAATAATTAGGCAGGGGCCCTGTCACTACCACGGATTCGGCAGCACAGCAGCTACGGCAGTTGCGCTCGTGAGGATGCACGTGTCAGATAATTATTATTTCATTGTGATAGTATTTAACTCAATTCTTTCTGTCATAGTGCCAGGCGCAGTCCCGGAGGCGGAACAGAACTGTATCTGTTGGAAGACCCGGATGAGCGGCTTGTCTAAGGTATCCTTAGCCACAATACACTGTATTAAATTGCAGGGGGATGGGAATCAGAATGCCAGGACAGTTAATGTTGAGTTGTGGAGGCAGATGTTGGGAAGACTGCAGACAGAGCAAGGAATCAAAGGTTGAGCATGGTGCGACTACTGACCCGAGCTGCATGTATTTCAATACAGGAAGTAACGGAGGAAAGTTGTGTAACGAGCTGGAGATGAGGGAGCTGGTTGGGCAGACAGAGGCAACGTGTAGTGAGGAGAGACTGTCGATAGGGCAAAATTGCAGTCAACAAGATGCAACATAAATAGTGGACGATATCGAAAAGCGTGCATACAGAAATGAAGATGTTATATTTGAATGGGGAGGTATACAGACTAAGGCAGATAAACTTGCAGAACAGTTGCCAATCGGAATGATGTTAGTGGCGTCTCTGAACAATCTAAAAGGGTGGATACAGGGCTGAACTGAATAGTGGTTGAAAAAAATATCCTGGTGCTTAATATCCAAGGATCCATATTATATCAAAACAAAGCAGGAAGTTAGAGAGTGAGCGGCGTTGCTCTGTTGGTGAAAGATAAATCAAATTATTCGAAAGAGGAGACGTACGGTTGGAAGACGCTGATTCTTTGCGAATAGAGGGGAGCATCTGCAAGGGTAAAACAACAGTGATGGAAGTTGTATACAGACTCAAAAACGGTGGTATGAATTTGGCTTCCAAACTTCAAAGGCGGATACAAAATGCTTGCCCAGGGAGTGTCATGGTCCCTTCTGGCACCCGGCTATCTTCCGAAGGAATTGGGCCTTAATCACCTCATTTTGTTCCCAATCATTCCCAGGTTCCACTGACTACAAACACCTGTTTTCTATCAGCAACTGCAGTGTAAAAATCCTGTGACCACAAGGAGCTGCCAGTTTATTGGTCGACTCGTGTACGAGTAACCTCGTTCCATGGTTCTTAGGACGATCAGTTCTAAGTCCAGCATCATTCCTGAATTCTCTACTAAAACCAAGACTCCGGGTAAAGACTCCCCTGGCACCAATTCCGCGCTCACTACGACCATAACGCCTCCCGACATGGCCTCCGCGCCCGTGTTCAGCATTTGGGTTTGTTCCAGCGCCACGTCCTTACAACAGAACGAACTGGCAACGATGAACCCAGCGGACACGGATCCCGTACAACAGGCCCTGGCCAGCCAGGGCTACCTATTGGAAAACTACGACCAACTACTTCGGGAGATCGGGGAAAACCTTTGGACACTGACCACGAATGTACAGGAGATCAGTGAACAAGCGGACCGGGTCTCCGCTTCTTTTTCTCCATTCCCTCCAAGAACCCCGGTTACCCAAACCGCACCACTCGGGATGGTTTCGCCCCCGGAATCAGCAGCACCATCCCCTCGAGAGCCGTATGTACCCGAGCCTGAATCCTACACAGGGGACCTAGGTAGGTGCCGGGCCTTCCTGTTACAATGCTCCCTACTGCTTGAACTGTAGCTACGTACCTACACTTCCGATAAATCAAAGATTGCGTACATCATGGGGCTGCTATGGCCTGGGCAACCGCGATATGGGACAACCGACTAGAGGCTTGTTTCTCCTACTCCTCCTTTGTCGCTGAAATGAGGAAAGTCTTCGAACTATCTAATCGCAGGAAGGACGCCGTGAAACTCTTCATCAGGCTTCGCGAAGTGTGGCCAGGTATTCCATTGATTTCCGGACCAGGTGGAATGACAAGGCCCTACGCGAGGTGTCCCGACAGGGCCTCTCGGACCAGATAAAGGATGATGATCTGGTGAGTTTGACTACACTCCCTTCAGCCCCCTTAGACTCGGATGCAGATCCCAGCTACTGTGAACTACCAACGACAGTCTCTCTCCCTATCCGCTCTGGTGGATTCCGGTGCCGAGGGCAACCTGCTGGATGAGGACATAGCCTTCCAGACTGGAATACCTCACGAGCTGCTAACTACACCCGGAAGATCAGGGCCTTGGATGGAAGACTGCCGGCTCGGGTGACCCACCGTACACTTCCCCTGACTTTGATCCTATCAGGTAACCATCGGGAGGAGTTCAGTCTCATTCGTTCACCTCAAGCTCCGGTAGTTCTAGAGTATCCATGGCTGACACAAATCTCACATCGACTGATCTACCGCGAGGATAGCCAAATGGAGCCAGACTTCTCACGCCAACTGTCTGTGGTTAGCCCCATCTCTCAGGGGAGCTACCGCGACCCCAACTGTTCCGGAACCCCTCGATTTGTCCCAGGTCCCCACAGAGTACCATCACCTGGGACCAGTATTCAGTAAACAACGGGCTCTTTCCCTGCCCATATGATTGTGCCATCGACCTAATCCCCGGGGCCTCGCTACTCACCAGTCACCTTTTTAACCCATACCGACCGGAGAGAGAGGCCATGGAGAATTATATCAGCGAGACCCTCGCGGCGGACATTAGTAGATCTTCATTTTCCCCGGTAGGCACCGGTTTCTTCTTTGTAGAAAAGGGCGGGTCGCTTCTTCCTTGTATTGATTACAGAGGGCTAAACACTATAACAGTTAAGAATAAGTACCCTTTACCCCTCATTATTTCGGCTTTCGGCTTTTGCGTGGAGCCACCATTTTCTCAAAGCTGGACCTTCGGAACGCATACCATCTGGTCAGGGTGAGGGAGGGGTACGAGTGGAAGACTGCCTTTAACACCCCTCCGGGCCACTTCGAACACTTGGTCATGCCGTTTGGCCTCACCAATGCTCCCGCCGTTTTTCAAGCCCTCATTAATGA
Source organism: Hypanus sabinus (assembly GCF_030144855.1). Lineage (NCBI taxonomy): Eukaryota > Metazoa > Chordata > Chondrichthyes > Myliobatiformes > Dasyatidae > Hypanus > Hypanus sabinus. Next base: position 201,667 of record NC_082723.1, read on the forward strand.
CGTACTGAGAGACTTTATTAATCAGTTTGTATTCTTTTACGTCAGTGATATCCTGATATTTTCTGGCACCCCCCCCCCCCCCCCCCCCAAGACCACGTTCACCGTGTCCGTCAAGTCCTCCAGAGACTGTGGGAAAACCAATTATTTGTGAAGGCGAAGTGAGTTCCGCCTTCCTTTTGTCAGCTTCCTGGGTTATATCATCGGCGCGGGCAGGTGAGAGCAAACCCCGAGAAGATCCGGACAGTGGAAGAGTGGTCGAGGCCCACGACCCGCAAACAACGTCAACAATTCCTGGGCTTTGCAAATTTCAACCGCCGATTTATCAGAGACTACAGTCGAGTGGTGGCACCTCCTTACCCGGCTTACCTCGCCTACTACCCCTTTCTGTTGGGATTCTGAAGCTGACTCAGCGTTAACCAACCTGAAGAGGCGTTTCACCACCGCTCCCATCCTGGTCCGTCCGGACACAGCCCGTCAATTCATTGTCGAGGTGGATGGTTCTGACTCCGGGATGGGCGCAGTCCTGTCCCAGCGATCAAGTTCGGATGAAAAGCTTCTCCCTGCGCCTTCGATTCTCGCCAACTGTCCCCCACTGAGCGGAATTTACGATGTGGGGAATCGGGAACTCCTGGCAGTCAAACTAGTACTGGAAGAATGGAGGCACTGGCTAGAGGGGGCAGAACAAACGTTTGTGGTATGGACTGATCATAAAAACCTGGGGTATATTCAGACCGCCAAACGTTTGAACTCCCGCCAGGCCTGTTGGGCATTATTTTTCCGACGGTTCAAGTTTTTCCTCACATACCATCCAGGGTCCGAGAACGGGAAGCCGGACGCGCTCTCCCGCCACTACAACTCCAAGGAGGACACTTCCAGCCCAGGGAATGTCCTCCCACCACCCTCACTTGGGAGATCAAGTCGAAAGTAAAAGAAGCCCAATCGGATGACACCGACCCCGGCAATAGACCCGGCGGTCGTCAGTTTGTGTCCGTCAGGCCTCAGGTTCTCCAATGGGGGCACACGTCTCAGTTCGCCTGCCACCCCAGACCCCAGCACTCCAGGAAAAAACACTTTCGCTGGCCGTCCATGGAGGCGGATGCCCCTTCCTATGTCTCGGCATGTTCCATCTCTGCCCGGAGAAAAGCCTCTCATCGGCCACCTGCGGGTTTATTTCGTCCTCTACCTGTCCATGGTCAGCCCTGGTCACACATTGCCCTAGACTTGGTCACCGGTCTACCATCTTCACATGAGATCACCACCATACTCACCATGGTAGACCGATTCTCCATGGCACTTGCTAGCCCTCCCTAAACTCCCTTCCTCTTAAGAAACCGCAGATCTTCTCATCCGCCACGTCTGCCGCCTCCACGGAATCCCCGCAGACATCGTCTCCGATTGAGGTCCTCAGTTCATCTCACTGGTATGGAAGGCCTTCTGTCAAGCCTTGGGTACAATGGTCAGCCTGTCATCCAGCTTCCACTCCCAGACGAACAGGCAGATGGAACGTGTCAACCAAGACCTGGAGGAGACACTACGTTGTGTAATGGCAAACAACCCGTCGACTTGAAGCGACCATCTCCCGTGGGTTGAGTACGCTCACAGCCCTGTAGTAAGCTCATTCATTGGAAGGTCCCCATTCGAGTGTTCCCTGGGGTACCAACCCCCGCTGCTCCCCGCGCAGATAGAGGATATTGCAGTACCAGCGGTTCAGGACCATATCGATTGGTGCTTTAAGATGTGGGAGGAGACACGCACGGCCCTACTCAGATGAGGAAGACGTAATAAGAAGACAGCCGACCGAAACTGGACTTCGGTGCCCGAGTACCAACGAGGGCAGATGGTGTGGCTTTCATCCAGAGACATCCTGCTGAAGAACGAGCATAGGAAACTTGCCCCTTTTTTCCTGGGACCATTCAAGGTCGAAAGTTTTATCAATCCCGCAGCGGTTCGCCCAAAATTACCAAGATCCATGCGCATCCACCCAACTTATAATGTTTCCCAGTTAACGGAATTGCCGTCAGCCCCTTATGTCCCCCGCTGAGACGCCCCACCTGCCCGTATCATCGATGACCATCTGGCATACACTGTCCGAAGACAAATGGATGTGCGCCTTAGGGGCAGGGGTCTCCAATACCTGGTAGACTGGGAAGGGTATGGTCCAGAAGAGCGTTCCCCCGCTCTTTCATCCCAGACCCATCCCTCATCCAAGATTTTCATCGGGTCCATCCAGACAGGCCTGGCAGCTCCCGTTGAGGGAGGGGTACTGTCATGGTCCCTTCTGGCAATCGCCCACCTGGCTATTTTCCTCAGGAATTGGGCCTCAATCACCTCGTTTAGTTCCCAATCATTCCCAGGTTCCACTAACTACGAACACCTGCTTTCCATCAGCAAATGCAGTCTAAAAACCCTGTGAGCACAACAAGGAGCTGCCAGTACGTTGGCCAACTCCGGTGTGAGTAACCTCGTTTCATTGTTCTTAGGACTAACAGTTCTAGGTGTAGCATTGCTCCTGGATACCGACTCCATTAATAACGACTCCCGACTCTGCCTCCGCATCCGTGTTCTGCACTTGGGTTCATCCACCACCACGCCCGAGTAACACTCTTGCCTCGCTTTCACTCTTTCTATATCTGAACAACTTTTGATACTTGATATTTTTGTCTAACTTGCGTTAATTTTTCATCTTGTCTCTCCTGTGTGTTTTTTTTAGTTGTCTCCTGTTGTTTATGTAAAAGCTTTCCAATCCTCTGACTTCCCACTATTTTCTTGCTATATTAAAACAGGAGAAAATTTGTGGATGTTGGAAATCCAAGCAACACATACACAAAATACTGGAGAAAACTAGGAGGCCAGGCAGCATTTCAAGGAAATAGTAAATAGTTGACATTTCGGGCCAAGTCCCTTCATCAGGACTGGGGAAAAATAAAGATGAGACGTCAGAGGAAGAAGTGTGGGGGTAAAAGGGGTAGAAGAAGTGGTAAGTGATAGGTGAAACTGGGAGGGGGGAGTAGTGAAGGATAAATCTTCTTAGGATAGAATTTCCTTCACGATTCTCGAAAGATCATTGCTAATACCTCCACATCTCCAGCTGCGTCTTTCAGATCTCTGGGGTGTACATTATCTGGTCCAGGTGTCATATTTACCTTCAGACCATCTGTTTCCCAAGAACCTTCTCCAGAGTAACGTAATTTTACACATTCTGACCAATGACATCTGGGACTTCCATATTGCTGTCAGCATCTTCGACAGATAAGAGTGATGTACAAGACTTATTCAGTTCACCTGCCATGACCTTGCACCCCGACCCCATTACTACCTCTCCAGCATCATTTTTCAGTGGTTTCATATCCACTTCCACCTCTCTTTTACGCTATATGTACCTGAAGAAAAAATTTGGTATCCTCTTTATTACTGGCCAGCTCACCTATGTATTCCATCTTGTCCTTCTTAATTATTTTAGTTGCATTGTGTTGGTTTTTAAAAGTTTCCCAATCCACTAACTTCCTAGTAATTTTTGCTCTGTGCCTTCTCGTTGGTTTTTATGCTGTCTCTGGTTTCTCTTATCAGCCACAGTTTTGCCACCTTACCTTTACAATTCTACTTCCTCTTTGTGATGTGTAAATCCCGTATCTTCCGAATTTCTTCCAGAAATTTCAGCCACTGCTGCTCGGTTTTCATCCATACCCAAGTTCTTTACAAATCACTTTTGACCAATTTTTCTTTTATGCCTCCCTAATTCTCTTAATTCCACATCTGACTTTAGCTTCTCCTTCTCTAATGTCAAGATGAATTTGATCATATTAAGATCACTTGTCTTTAAGAGTTCTTTCAAATTCAGTGACCTAATTAATTCCTGTTCATCACAACACCCAATCCAGAATAGCTGATCCCCATTTGGGCTCAACCATTAGCTGCTCTAAAAAAACATCTTGTAGGGATTAAAGGAATTCCTCCTCTGAGACCAACACCATCCTAATTTTCCTAATCACCTGCATGACAATCCCCCATGACTACTGTAACTTTGCCCTTTTGGCTCGCATTTTCCATCTCCCAGTGTAACTTGTGGACCACATACTTACTACTGTTTGGAGGTCTCTATACAATTCTCATCAGGGATTTTTTTTACATTTGCAGTTCTTTAATTCTACCCACAGATTCTGCACTTTCCAACCCTAAGCCACCTGTTTCTAATGATTTTATTTAATATTTTACCAACAAAGCCACACAAACTGACTACCAGGTTGTTCCTGGCTTGTTCTTACAATAAACAGGTAGGTATCTGGGAAACAAGAGGACCTGCAAACACAAAGTGCACGGCGGCTGCTGTGGTCAAACCAAGATGTACAAAAAAGCTGGATGAACTCAGCAGGTCGAGCAGCATCCGTTGAAAGAAGCAGTCAAAAAGAGGACCTGCAGATGCTAGAAATCTAGAAAACATCACACAAAGTGCTGGAAGAGCTCAGCATGTCAGGCAACATCTATGGATGGGAATCAACATTTTGGGCCAAGACCCTTCATCGGGACTCTTGATTCCCACGTATGTGGAAAATCAACAAGCAAAGCAAATAGGAAGTAGTGAAAATAGAAAAACCCTTTGACAAAATTTAGTTCAAGGCTTAAAAAATGCAAAACAGAGCTCAATGGTAAACAAATACAACAGAGGCAATACGAACTTTCATTAATACCAACAATGACTTTTTAAAATAAAAATGTTAGTCCCATTTCAATCAGTAAAATTTACAAAGATGAATAAGAACTTTACTAAACTTTAGAAAAGACTATTTGCACTCAAACCCACTTAGATTAACATGACCTGGGACAGAAGGAGGAAAAGAAATAACACACATGAAAAAAAATCACGCAAGAGTCAGATAAAAGTAAGTATATGTTTTCATCAAAAATGAACAGGATTCGCTACTCCATGTGCAATCGTGATAAGCAATACAGACCAGAAACATTCAATGCGAGGCCCACTCAGAAAAATGAATCATCACTCTGGAAGGAAACATTAACAACTGGAATGAATATGACCCTCCATGGGAGACATCTCAATGATCTGAGCAGACGAGATGGTGATAAGGGAGCATCGAGCACCTGACAGAGAGTTGGAGACCTCTTCCCAGAAACAGAGGGGTCCCTTTCAGAAATACAGGACAAAGTAGTTAACAAAAGAAAGAAAAAAAATCCAAAATGCATTAAATACAAAAAACAAGGCAGTAAGTACAGAAAATGCCAAGAGAAACCAGACACAATCCAACACATTCCAGGATCCTGCAAAAGTTTAACTCAATCTGATTATTTATAAAGCTACAAACAAGTGGCAAATATCATTCACCAAAATCTTGCTTTAAAATACCAACTCACGAATGCCCTCCATCACTTCATAAAGGCACCATAAATTCCAGCCTGATGCAGTTTTAGAGTCAAAATCTTACAAATTATATGATAATCAATACATTATTTCAGATAGGATAATCCATAATAAACACCCGGATATAACATTACAAGATAAACAAGCAGAAACAACTTCTTCAATAGATAAAACCATTCCCAACACACACGTTCGACCAGTAGAACATCTCACCACAGGTATTGCTTGTGCCATCAGTCAGACAAACAAAAGATTTTCTCTGTCAATCCGCTTCCAAATGTTTCCTCTGTGTCATTTGTAGCCACGTCCCGCTGTTAATTCCCTTCTCCTCATCATACGTTCTTACTCCGACCATCCTCCAGAGCACCAAACTCTGCCCTGTGCGGACCCGCCTCTGGTTTCTGATCCTGCTGAGTTGAACGTCCAATTAATGGTTTCCATTCTGATTTCAGTCTTTAGAGGACAGTGGTGTTTTATAACAATCCTGTAGAAGCAGGGAAAATGATCCATAATGTGGAATGAGCCCTGAATAAGGAGAATAACTACCAATGTCATTCTCTATCAGCGCAGAGATTTGAGGGGTGAAGAACATATCAGCCTGAACTGCAGTCACCTCAACTTCTTCAGTCTGCAGAAAATGCAAAGGAAACCTCTTCACCCACAGAGTGGTGACTGTTTGATATATTGGAGTATAAAAGTTGCAACTTGCTATTTGCTAGAGAATGAAATCCTAAGAATGTAGAAGACAATGTTGTGTTAATAAGAGGAAGCTAAGAGATGTAAATTACGTAATCTGAGTTTGCTATTTGCTATGCATGTACCCAATTTAGTAGGAGAACGAAATATTAAGAATGTAGAAGACAATGGTGTGTTAATGAAAGGTAGCTAAGAGATGTAGATTAGAACTTGATTAAGTCACGAAATATTAAGAATGTAGAAGACAATGGTGTGTTAATAAAGGTAGCAAAGAGATGTAGATTAGGACATGATTAAGTCAATGGGTAGAAACAATAATGGCGGATGTACGTGTGATACGCAACTATAGACCGATTGCATATGCTAATGCAACTAAACCAGGAGATTGCTATAAAACATGCTATGTCCAAGGATCGGTGGGCAATCAGCGACTAGCTCAATGACTGTCTCAGCTTTGATTTGCAAATTAAAGTTTAACCCTTCTTGAAGAATCTTCTGCGTCTGCTAATCATTTGTGGAGCACGAGAAACCACGACAAAATTGACGACCGCGGCAAGATTGGAAAGAGACCCGCCGAAAGGAAACGGCAGATTGGGGACGCTTCCCAGTCCTCTAGGGACCCCCACAAGGTTAACAGAATAAAGAGTGCCCCCAAACAAAAGGTAAGCGCTTTTTGCGACAATTTGGACTAAGAATTCTGTTGGTTTTGGGGAAGTCTTGGAGTCTCAGAAGTGTGGAACCACTGCCGAAGGGTCTCTCCGGCCCAAGGAATCTGGTAGAATTGGGGGTCAACAGGAGGATTGATCAAGAACACTGCAGTGAGGGTAAGTACAAATAAGTTAATAAGAAGTTAAGAAAAATTCCATGTGGTGTTGGTAAGTCCCTGTGGGTACCGCTTCGTATAAAACGAAGGTCTGATTGAACGGGCAGGGAAAGGGAAAATAGAGAAAATCCTCGTGGATACCGCCTTAAGAGATAAGGGTCTGAATAGACGAGGTGCAAAGAGCAAGTTCAGTGGATACCGCTCTGAATAGAGGTCTGTACGGGCAGAACAGAATAGGAAACAAGAGGACAGTCCAATATATAGTTTAAAGCGCTGGTAGATAGAAATAGACTAGGCATAGAATTAGAGTAAATAATATCCAGTAAACGAACTGTGAATCTCTGAAATACGTTAAAAAGAGAGAAATAACATGACAGGTAAAGGAACGGCAGTACAGATTCTGAGCAAAAAATTCCCGATAATTAAATATGAGATCACAAAAACTTCAGAAAAATGGGAAAAAAGAACCAAAATCCTGGTCACAAAGTGGCCAGGAGAAGGAACGTTTGATGTAAGTTTGTGCGAAGAAATGGAGGGACTAATTAAAAATTACAAACCAAAAGATAAATCTGAGAAAAGAGGGCAAAAAGAGAACGAGAAATGAAAATGCTAAAACTCTTCAGAACGGAGGGAGAAAGGCTGAGGAGGACAAATAGAATATTGATTACAAGCGCGGAAGACACTAAGGTGCTGGAGAAACAGCCTGTTAGAGAGAGAGGAAAGTATAGTGAGATACTGGCTTCAGCTCCGTACCCGGATGCGAAAGAAACAGAAAAGCCCCCTCCCTATAATGAGGATGGAACCCCTAAGCAGTGCCCCCTGCTGACGGGAACAGTAAACATGCAGGGAGAAGTACAAGTTTGGGATAATGAGGAGGAAAAAAAAACAATACGAGAAGGAAAAAGCAGCGATACGGAAGGAGATACAGGCAGAAAGGATAAAGGTGGAACAGGCACAGAGAGAAATGGAAGAAGGGATTGAACGGATGAAATACTTGAGAGAGGAAAATGAATATGAGGAGTATCGGTTATACTATAGAAATAAACAGACTAGAAAAGAAGTTGACTCATTGGAGGAGCAAGGGTTAAGTGGAGAGAGAGAGGATGTGAGAATTTGTGGGGAAGAGGTAGGAGGCAGAAGCCTAGAAGAGCAGAAGGAGGCAGTAGGGGAGCGATTTGCGGAAGTAGAGAGAGAGCCAGATAAGTTACTGAGAGGGGATTGCCAGAAGAGATGTGAAAAATACTCCAGGGGCCAACCAAGTATTGAATCAAGACAGAAAGGAAGGACTCCACAAGGAGACCGAGGAAAGAAAAGGACCCCGGAGACAGTAAAGACATATCCTGAGACAGATGGGGAGTCAGGCGAGGAGGAGAGCCAGGGCAGGAGAGAAGAATGGAGGAAGAATGATGCAGTTGTTAGTTAAAGGATCAGGATAAGTGCAGTATATCCCTTGGGGATTCCAGGACCTAGAAGGGCTGAAAAACACTCTGCCCAATCTACATGAAGGAGCAGGGAAATGGATTAGAGCCTTTGAAGAAGGGACGATTATTGGCTATGGCACTATTGATAAGGTTGATGGGAACCTCCAAATTTAATGAAATAATGGAAATGGCTGGCATAGCAAACTCGAACGACCCGAGAACTGATGGAGACGGTTTTGACAGAGTGAGGCAGAGGGTATGGCAGGCCCTCAGGAAGCTTTATCCACCCAAAGTGGACCCCAAAGCCTTAAAGGGGGATCCACTGGGAGACACTGAAAACCAGCAGCCTACGCAGAAAACCAGTTGAAAAGGTGGAGACTGGAGACTGAGCAAGAGGTGGAAAATAGCTTACTTATCACCACACTGTTCCGACATAGCATTTTGGATGCAATGCCTCCGCAAGTAAAATCCAAACTGGAGGAAATGGTTGGGCTGACGTCAATGACCCCACAAGAATTTAGAGACCACGTAGTCCATGTGGTTGAGAAATAACGGAAAGACAAACGAAGGTTGGCTGAGCAGCAGGAAGAGGTGCAAAGGAAGTTAATACAAATGCAGCTCGAAGAACTCAAAAAGAAAGAAAAACGGAAAAGCAAAAGGATGCTGCCAGCAACCACAGGTCCGAGTACAGCCATTGAACTGGACAAAGCACTGTTATATTGGGGAACCGATCATACTGTAAGACAAGGGCTGGAAAACCCCATGCCAATAATCAATGTCTTTGGAGGAGCATTCCCACAAATGCCCTATCAGGAACAGACTAAATTCAAACAGCCCAGACAGGACTGGAAGTCCCAAGGAGGGGGACAGAGGAGCTATGGGCTGAGGGGACCAGTGAGGAAACAGGGGGAAAGAGAGGTAGAGAGATTGTGCTGGGGATGTAATCAGCCAGGTCACATGAGAAGAGATTGTCCGTTTACACCATGGCCTGTCACACACCAGCAGGAACCGATAAGAAGGGAACTAAAGTTTAGCCAAGGACCAGCCCCCACAGGCCCAAGCGGAGCTGTGAACCGCTTTGCGAGGTATTAGGGGTACCCCGAGAACTCGAGTGGGAAGGGACATTACCCAATGGTAACAAGGGAGGCAGATGAGGAACCCACTGTTCAGGTTATGTTAGAAGGGCAACTGACACCAATGATGATGGATACTGGAGCCACGTACACTTGTGTACAGCCACAGTATGCCCTTCACCTTCCCATGTCAGGAAAGTTTATTAAGACGGTAGGGCTCTCGGCGAAAACACAGTTGACACAGTGCACGGCTCCAGTGCAGCTGAGAATGGGAAATAAAGGAATTGTTTTGCCGGTGCTAGTATTTAAAGGAACTCCGATTAATTTGTTAGGCAGAGATGCCTTATTGAAACTGGAATTAAAATTAGAATGCACCAGAAATGGGATGAGTGTGGAAAGAGCAGGGGCTCAATTGATAGTGCAAGAAGACAAGAAGGCTAATGTCCTTTGGATAGGAGACATCGCAGATCAGATTCAGGAAACCTGGGAAAAATGGAAAAAGGGCGTGCAGGCTATATTACCCAGGGCTGTAATGCCCAAATCTGAGCTACATTGTACAGTGATTTTTGACGAGATTCGGAACAGGGAGTTAGAGGAGAGATGGCACCTGGAGGCATGTACCCAACATCACCTGGAAGGGGATGCTGTGATAATTGGAAAGCAAGGGGCAGCTTTACAAGTTAAGTGGAACACCTTTTTAGAAAAATGGTACAGGATACCGGAGGCTGCGCCCCACGTAACGTTGTTGGTAGACAAGGGATATCAGTCTAAAGACTTAGGATCCTTAGTTAAGAGTGCTGAAACCGTAACAGTGTGGAGGAAAATCATGCCAGAGATGTGGATATCAGAAGACAACAATTGCATTTAAATAATGGTAAGTGTAGATATGGTAGGGACAGTGAGAGAGGTCGAAATAACTCCCCAACCACACATGCCATTGCTGGGAAAGGAAAGAGGCCAGCAGAAAGATAGAAGGTTAGATGTGTTGCCGTCTATTCTGTGGTCACAGCATGACACGGACGTAGGGAAAATAAAAACAGCTAGTCCGGTGGAAATAAGGCTGAAAAGGGGATCAATTCCACCCAGGAGACCACAATACCCTCTAAAACCAGAAGCAGAAGAGGGAATAGCATCGACAGTGCAGGGGTTGCTTGAAATAGGGGTGCTTAAAAGAACAAACAGTCCATGCAATACCCCGTTGCTGCCGGTCTTAAAAGCAGATAAATCTAAGTGGAGATTGGTGCATGATTTGCGAGCGATAAATGATGTGGTAGAGGACTGGCCAGCGGTAGTCCCCAACCCACGCACACTTTGACTAATGTTCCACCAGAAGCAAGTTACTTTTCAGTGATTGATTTGTGTTCGGCTTTCTTCAGCATTCCTCTCGCCGACCAGTGTCAGTATCTGTTTGCATTTACTTACAGAGGTGCTCAGTATATCTATACCAGAATGCCGCAAGGATTTAAACATTCACCACACGTTTTTAATCAGGTGTTGAATGCAGACCTAGAGGGCATACCATTGGAAAGTACATTGCTACAGTATGTGGATGACCTGTTGATTTGCTCTCCTAGTAAGGAACAGTGTGAGCAGGACACTATAACTTTGTAAGAGAAGCTGGCGCACGGAGGACATAAAGTACCCAAAAAGAAACTGCAATTTTTTGAAACGCAGCAAGTGGAATACTTAGGCAGGGTAATATCCAAGGGAGTGAAGGTGATAGCACCAGATCAGATTGAGGGAATAACTAAGGCTCCCAAACCCCAGACTGTAGGGCAGATGATGACGTTTTTGGGAATGGCAGGGTACAGCTCAGATTGGATAGGAGAATATGCTGAGATTGTGGCACCTTTGAGAAAGATAATGAAAGAAGCAGGACATACAATTTTGAAGAACGGCTTACAGTGGAATGGAGAGGCGGAGATAGTTTTCAATACTATTAAGCAGGAATTGCAGTCAGTACCAGCATTAGCTTTGCCTGACTACGAGAAGGTTTTTCATTTGTATGTATCCAACCGACAGGAGGGTTATGTCACAGCGGTTCTAACACAAGAGACAGGCACAGGAAAAGCAAAGCAGCCGATAGCATACTACAGTACGAGACTAGATGAGGTGGCTCAGGGGTATCCACCCTGTTATCAGGGATTGGCGGCGCTGTACTATGCATATGGAACGGCATCATCTGTAACCCTGGGCTATCCTGTGACTCTGTACACACACCACAAAGCAGAGGAATTGCTGGAAGGAGGGAAATTTGTGCTGACGCCAGCCGGGATAGCAGCGTGTTAGATGCTATTGACATTTCCAGACATAACTATACAGAGATGCACTATCAGTAATATAGCCAATTTTGTCCCTTTGGACTATGAAGGAAAACCCCATGATTGTGTAGGGAAGACGATGGCGTTTGCCAAATTGAGAGCAGATTTACGGTCAGAACCACTAGAGGATGCAGATAAAAAGGTTCTGTTCGTAGATGGCTCTTGTTATCGGGACTATGAAGGAAATCATGCAGGGTTCTCAGTAGTGCAGCAGGATCAGTCGAGCTATAAGATTATTAGGATGGAGTCCTGTCCCCAACAGTGTTCCGCCCAACTAGAGGAAATCAAAGCCCTGACAGCTGCATGTGAAATGATGGAAGGTGAGAAAGTAGACATCTATACTGATTCGGCATATGCACATGGAGTGTGCCATTTGTTCGGGGCAGTGTGGAAGCAGAGAGGTTTAAAAAAAAAGTAATGGAGATCCCATACAACATTGTCAGCAAATTCTAGACTTAATAAAAGCCATGATGAAACCTAAAGCATTGGCTATAATAAAATGCCAGGCACATAAAAAGTGAAATGGTGTAATAACAAAGGGAAATCAAGCTGCGGACGAGGCAGCCAGAAAAGCGTCTGGGTGTACATCAGCTGTCATTGCCCCCTTCAGGTAAGCCTAACTCCAGAACCTGACGTAAAGGACCTAATTGAAATACAAGATAAGGCAACTTTGGCAGAACAGACAATGTGGAGAAAAAGGGGGGCCGAGCAGAACCCGGAAGGCTTGTGGAGCACGGAAGACGGTTTGTTGGTAGCGCCCACCCTTCTACTGAGTGATGAAGAAAATAAAGAAGGATGGTTTTTGGTCACCTTATTTACAGGCTTCAGTGGACTTTGTCTTGTCACAGTGCGAGGTATGCGCACAGAATAATGTTCGGAAGGGAATTATAACACCAATAGGTCACATTCCTGTACCTGAAGGACCATTTAAACATCTAGTGATCGATTACATAGACACGATAAAGACAGTGAGAGGGATAAGATACATGCTGGTAGTAATTGATCGATTTAGCAGATGGGTGGAGGCGGTACCTTCAAGAGATCAAGGGGCAAAGACAGTGGTAAAATTTCTGACAAATGAAGTGATCCCAAGGTTTGGAATACATACAGAAGTTAGCTCAGACAATGGTTCAGCTTTTATCCAGAAAGTGGTCAAACTGGTACTACAGGCGCTGAGGATAAAGCAAAGATTTGGATGTGTATACCACCCTCAGTCGCAGGGCATGGTAGAGAGAATTAATGGAACCCTGAAAGCCAAACTAAACAAAATTTGTGCAGACACTAAACTTAATTGGGTCGATGCTTTGCCGTTAGCGTTGATGAGTTACCGCATGCAAACTAATAGAATGACATGCCTGACACCGCATGAGATGCTCACTGGGAAGCTATCATACCTGTGATAGGGGTAAGCAAAAATGTTGAATGGATAAACTATATATACTACAATCAGCAGAGATTCATCAACTACACCGATGTTGCACTGGAGGCCTTAGGGCAACAGCTCGATGCAACTAGCAGGATGGCGTGGCAAAACAGACAGATACTGGATTGGTTGTTAGCAGAAAATGGGTGTGTATGTGTAATGTTTGGAGAACAATGCTGCACTTTCATACCGAACAATACTAGCCCAGAAGGGTCGTTCACCAGAGCAATGAATAAATTAAAGAATCTGCGGACGGAGGTCAAACAGAATGCAGGATTTGAACATCAGTTCTTTGATTGATTGGAAAGTAGACTCGGGGGATGGGGAGCATGGCTGACTAAAATAACAATAACTGTCAGTATTGTATTGTTGAGCTGTGCGCTTGTGCTGTGCTGTTTTCTTCCTTGTCTCAAATCTCGTGTAGTGCGTGCTGCAACCAAATGATTTACAATGCTCGTGGCAATTACTGAAACAAGCTTAGTGGAGAAAGAAACACCGAAAATGTATCGTTACAGCCTACAACACCTGCAGGATGAACAAGAGCAAAACGACAGTGTGGGAGTAGATTGTAAGGGCTTCTGAGTCTTCTTCCCTGTCTCAGGTACAGAGGGACAGGTTTTTGGCTCAGTGGCCCAGGGTAACAGAGAATACTTTGAGGTCTTGGCGCAGAAAATTATAGTTTCACCCGAAATTATTGGGGCTTTTGTGCGCAGACTCTTAAAGTCTTTTCTCTGTATGAAACCCTCTGGGTCTCAAAGGGGGGATATATTGGAGTATAAAAGTTGCAACTTGCTATTTTTTAGAGAATGAAATCCTAAGAATGTAGAAGACAATGTTGTGTTAATAAGAGGAAGCTAAGAGATGTAAATTATGTAATCTGAGTTTGCTATTTGCTATGCATATACCCAATTTTGTAGGAGAACGAAATATTAAGGATGTAGAAGACAATGGTTTGTTAATGAAAGGTAGCTAAGAGATGTAGATTAGAACTTGATTAAGTCATGAAATATTAAGAACGTAGAAGACAATGGTGTGGTAATGAAAGGTAGCTAAGAGATGTAGATTAGGACATGATAAAGTCAATGGGTAGAAACAATAATGGCGGATGTACATGTGATACGCAACTATAGACCGATTGCATATGCTAATGCAACTAAACCAGGAGATTGCTATAAAACATGCTATGTCCAAGGATCGGTGTCAATCAGCGACTAGCTCAATGACTCTCTCAGCTTTGATTTGCAAATTAAAGTTTAACCCTTCTTGAAGTATCTTCTGCGTCTCCTAATCATTTGTGGGGCACGAGAAACCACGACAGAACCCATCACCACAGGGAGAGTGAGAGATGAACAACAGGGGAGGATTTAAAAGGACTGTCCTCGAGCAGAATCACTGGCAGGACCCAGCAGGCCTGAGTTGACTCTCTACTGTACACAAGGTGCGTTATAAATTCACTAAGTACCGGAGACCAGTGACCAGGGTGCAGAACTGGGTGTGGTGAGCAGCAGCAATAATTGCGGAGTTCAGCACCAACTGTCACTCTTGAAATTTCATTCAGCAATGGTGATGGACAAATATCCAGCATGCAGCTTATTGAAACTTTCTCCCCAGTGTGATCCCAGTAGTGTGCCTCAAGGTTAGATAACTGAGTGAATCCCTTCCCACATTCACGGCAGGTGAACGGCCTCTCCACAGTGTGAACTCAATGATGCACATTTGGTGGAGATTGCTGATAGAATTGTTTCCCAAAGCCTGATTGGCCTCTACCCGGTGTGAACTTGCTGATGTCTCAGTAGATAAGCTGACTGAATGAATCACTTCCCAAACTCACAGCAGGTGAACGGCCTCTACCCAGTGTGAACTTGGGGATGTATCAGTAGATCAGATTACTGAGTGAATCCCTTCCCACAGTCTGAGCAAATGAATGGCCATACTCCAGTGTGAACTGACTGGTGTGCCAATACGGAGGATAACTGAGTGAATCCCTTCCCATAGTCTGAGCAGGTGAATGGACTCTCTTCAGTGTGAACTCGCTGATGTTCCTTCAGTTTAGATGAGCATGTGAATCCCTTCCTGCAGTCTGAGCAGGTGAACGGCCGCTCCCCAGTGTGAACTCGCTGGTGAGCCATTAGGTCAGATGACCGAGTGAATCCTTCCCCACAATTTCAGCAGATGCCCAGCCTCTTGCCAGTGTGAACTGACAGTTGTGTCCATAGGTGGAAAGACCAACTGAATCCCTTCTCACTCACAGAACAGGTGAATGGCCTTGTCCCAGTGTGAACCTGCTGATGTACCTTCAGTTGAGATGACCGAGTGATTCCATTCCCACAAACTGAGCAGGTGAACAGCCTTTCCCTTCTGTAAAATGACAGGCGTGCCAGTTGGTTAGGTGAACGAGTGAATCCCTCCCCACAGTCTGTGCAGAAGGATGGTTGAATGAATCCCTTGCTCCTCTTCTTAAATATCTGGATAGAGACAGCAAAACTGTTCAAGATTCCCGTAGACAAATTCCTTGTCATTTTTAACCTGTAAAATGATTTACAAAATCCATCAATGGGTGAAGGATAACATTTCAGATGAGAACACGAGTTCTCAAGGTGTGATTTGGCATCACATTGTTACAGTGAAGTTCAACCCAAGTCATGGGTAAGTGGCGAAGGTGAAAATTTAACAGGAGCGTGTGGAAAAGCTCTTCACTGAATTATGAGTGTGGAATGAGATGCCAACACAAATAGTGAATATGAGCTCGGTTTCACCATTTAAAAGAAGTTTGGATGGGAGCCTGGATGGTAGGGTTATGGAGGGCAATGGTCCCGGTGTAGGTAGTTGGTTTCGACAACTTAGATGTTTTTCTTTGGCATTGGCTAGATGGGCTAAATAGCCTGTTTCTGTACTGAACTTCTCCATGTTTCTATGACAGAGAAGCTGGCCAAACTTGTAAGGAGAAAGGTAGGAGTGACAACGGAGCAGCAATAGCTGGAGTTTCTGGGAGCAATTCGGGAAATGAGTGATCGATACATCCCAAAGAAGTGGAAGTATTGGAAAGGCAGGAGGACACAACCGTGGCTGAAATGAGATGCCAAAGCCAACATAAAAACCAAGAGAGAGCAAACAAAAGAGCAAAAACTATTGGGAAGCTTTTGCAAACTAACAGAAGATGAGTTAAAAAAAAAGTCAGATGAGCTCAGTGCATGGAATCGTGATATTGTAGTCATTAATTAGTCTTGGTAGCACCCAACAGTCTGAGGTATTTAGAGGAACAAAATATCCGGGGCCTCAATCGCTCTTGAACAGCAAGGTTCCCTGCACCAGGTACCTTACAATATTTATTTTGGCAGCCACATGCAAACTCCACACACTCAAAATTTCACTTCTGAAGGCCTCCCATTTACCAAGTACTCCTTTGCCAGAAAACAGCCTATCCCAAACCACACTTGTCAGATCCTTTGTGATACCATCAAAACTGACCTTTCTCCAACTTAGAATCTCAGCCCATGGTCCAGACCTCTCTTTTTCCATCTTTATTTTCAATTTCATGGCATTATGATCACTAATCTGTCACCAGCCCTGAATCAGCTCCTAACAGATTATTGTACACTTCTACATAGGGAATTCTATGTACTGATTAAGGGCACATTTGACAAACTCTACCCCATCTAATCCTTTTACACTATGGGAGTCCCAGTAAATATATGGAAAGTTAAAATTACTTACTGAATCAACCTTTGTATCTTCGCATGGTCTGCGATCTCTCTACAAATTTATTCCTCCAAATTTCTCAGAATGTTGGGTGCAACCAAGTCCCAGTAATGGCTACAATATCATAAGGCCCTGTCCTGAGCTCATCTGGCTTTCCTACGATGCTCCTTGCATTGAGATATCCACAGCTCAGCACATTTATCGCACCATGCTCAACCATTTGATTGCTGACTCTTTCTGGGGTCTGAATAACATCTGACTGGTGTCAAGAAAACAACCTCTCCCTCATTGTCACAAAACAAAGGAGCTGATTGTGGACAACAGAAAGAATGAAGACAGGGTACCCTTTTGACATCAATGGATCTGGGGTCGAGAGGGTGAACAGCTTTAAGTTCCTTGGCATAAACATCATCAAGGATCTCACGTGGTCTGCACACACCAACTGTGTTGAGAAAAAAGCACAAAAGCACCTCTTTCACCTCAGACGGTTGAAGAAGTTGAGAGCACCCTGACTGCCTGCATCACTGCCTGGTACGGGACGTACCTTCAGTTCAGATGACCGAGTAAATCTCTTCCCACAATCTGAACAGGTGAACGGCCTCTCGCCAGAGTGAACTGATTGGTGTCTCTGTAGGTGATATGACGAAGTGAATCCCTTCCCACTGTCTGAGCAGGTGAACGGCCTCTCCCCAGTGTGAACTCGTTGATGTCCCTTCAGTTGAGAAGAGGAAATTAATTCCTTCCCGCAGTTTGAGCAGGTGAACGGCCGCTCCCCAGTGTGAACTCGCTGGTATGCCATTAGGTCAGATGACCGAGTGAATCCTTCCCCACAATTTCAGCAGATGACCAGCCACTGCCCAATGTGAACTGACTGGTGTGTCCACAGGTGGGAAGATCGTCTGAATCCCTTCTCACACACAGAACAAGTGAATAGCCTTGTCCCAGTGTGATCTTGCTGACGTACCTTTAGTTGAGATGAACGAGTGATTCCGTTCCCAGTCTGAACAGGTGAATGTTACCTGTGTAAAATAACGGGCGTGCCAATCGGTCAGATGATAGAGTGAATCCCTTCCCACAGTCTGAGCCGGAAGGATGATCGAGGGAATCCCTTGCTCCACTTCTTAAATATCTGGACAGAGACAGCAAAACTGGCGAGTTTTGTTTGAATTCCCATAGACAATTTCCTTGTCATTTTTAACCTGTAAAAAGATTTACAAAATCCATCAGTGGGTGAAGGACAACATTTCAGATGAGATCACATTAGTTACCATAGTGTGATCTGACATCACACTGTTACAGTGAGGTTCAACCCAAGTTGCAGAGATAAATCATCTTGAAACTGGGCACATGGTTGGTGTCTGGAATGACCATCAAATTCTCTGATACTCTTCCAGTCTCTATAAGAATGGGGCATTTCTGCCATCTCCAGTCTGTGAATTTGCTCAGTTTGACTCTCTCCATTGGTGTTATTCCCTGTTCCCACTGAGCTGCATGGGAGACTGGCCCCACAGGAACTGAAACACTCTCACACAAATACCCTTTGTTGACGTGCAGCTGGGATTTTCTTTTATGTACTGTTAACTTAAAGTGCCACAGTTTTGACGCCATGTAAATATTTCCTACTCAGATGTATGGTTGGTCTGCACAGCTGTTAAAAGAAATTAGAGTGAATATTAGTATTATTTAAGATTCTTGTCACAGTCATAGAAAGATTTAGACACATTGGCCCATCTAGTTGGTGCCAAGCTATTTACACTTTCCACTCCCATACCCCTACCATCCAGGTACCTATACCAACATCTAACACGTTGCAATCGTACTCGCATGCACCACTTGTGCTGGCTGCTCATTCCACACCTGGATGACCATCTCTGTGAACAAGCATTCCCACTTGATTCACTTAACGTTTCACCTTTCACCCTTAATCCATGGCGCCTGGTTGTAGTCCCACCCCATCTCAGTGGAAAAACCCAGCTTGCATTTACCCCATCTATGACCCTCAAAACTGTGGTATACCTCCATGAAATCTCCCCTCACTCTTCTACTTTCCAAGGAATAATGTCGCGTCCAGTTCAATGTTTCCTTATAACCCAAGTCCTCCAGACCTGACAACATCCTTGTGGATTTTCTCTGAATTCTTTCAACCTCTTTTACATCTTTCCTGTAGGTTGGTGACCAAAACTGCACACAATAGTCCAAATTAGGCCTCAGCAATATCAACATAACATCCATCTATTGTTGATAGTACTTTAGTTCATGAAGGCCAATGTGCCAAAATCTTTCTCTCTGTACCTTTTGAATTGTGACACCACTTTCAGTGAAATATAGACCTGTATTCCCAGATTCCTTTCCTATACAACACTTCTCAGTTCCCGACCAGTCACTGTGTAAGACCTACCCTGGAAGGTCCTACCAAAGTGCAACACCTCACACTTGTCTGCATTAAATTCCATTTTCCATTTCACAAACCATCTTTCCAGCTGGTCCAGTTCGCACTGCAAGCCATGATAGTCTGCTCACAGTCCGCTAAACTCCCAGACTTGGTGTGATCCACATATTTGCTGATCCAGCTAACAATCCTATCATCCAGATTACTGATATAGATGACAAACAACAACAGTTCCAGCACTGATCCCTAAGGCACACCACTAGTCACAGGCCTCCATTCAGATAGGCAACCATCTGCTAACACACTCTGGCTTCTCCCAAAGACAGTGTCTCATCCAATTTACTATCTCATCTTGAATGCTGAATGTCTGAAACTTCTTGACCAACCTCCAATGTGAGACTTTGCCAAGTGGCTTGCTAAAGTCCATATAGACAACATCAGCAGCCTTGCCTTCATCCACTTTCCTGATAACTTCCTCTTGAGACTCTATAAGATTGGTTAGCCATGACCTACCATGCACAAAGCTATGCTATCTCTCCTTAATCAGTCCACATCTATCCAAAAACTTGTATATCGAATTCCTGCACTTATGTTCCATTAACTTTCCCACCACTGATGACAAGCTCACCAAGGTACAATTTCTTAGTTTGATTTTAGAGCCTTTCTTGATCAGCAGAACAACATTGGCACAGAGTCCCAGGGAACAACTTGTCAGGCCCTGGGGACTTACCCATGGTAATTTGCCTTAGGACAGCAAACACCTCCACCTCTGTAATCTGTACAGGCTTCATGAAGTTGATGCTGCTTTGCCTCACTTCTACAGACTCTGTGTCCAATCTCCTGAGTAAATACAGATGCAAAACTACTATTTAAAACCTCCAACATCTACATTGTTTCCTGTATAGATTACCATTCTTATCACCCAGAGTGGCATGCTTCTGCAGTTGCTGGAAAAAAGGGAACGCAAACACACACAATGCTGAAGGAGCTCTAAGGCAGCAACTAAGCAGGGGAGTACACAGTCTAGTCCTGTATTGACACAAGGAACTACGCAGTTCCTGGGAAGAGGTCTCCAGCTTTGAGCCTGACGTTGGACGCTTTCCTCCTTTGCTCACATCGTGGGAATCATGGACGATTATGCTCATCTATTGGCTAACTCTTTCTTATATAGCAGTGTTTCCCAGCCTATTTTAGCCCTAGTGCCGCGAGTCAAGGCGAAATGCCGAGCACCCTCGTTGCTAATCCCCAACGACGTCTGTTAGATTGGTAAGGTCCGACGAGATCGCCAAGTGTCAGACGCGTTGTGGCGATGAATGCTCAAGGCCTGCAGTGCGATGCTTCTTCCTGTGTCCCAGTGCCACATCCTTTTTGGAAGTACCTGCTCTACTAACGGTCGATCAGGTCTGATGCCACAAGTTAGAGGCAGCTTATTGCCCCACCACGAATCTCGAATGCCACCCCCCCCCCCCCCAGCGAGTGTTATTTGCTCCTAAGGCCATCTTAGGACTCGTAACTGTCCCCAGCGGGAATCACTGTTCCATTGTGGTAATTCCTTCATCTTTCTGGGTTGAGCTTTCATTTCAGTTCAGAACAGCACATGCTCACGGCGTGTTGAATCCTGCTTTTGTTGGTGGAAATACATCCTTAGAAGAGTTACTGAGTGGGACAGAGGAAATGAAGCTCACTGTGTGTGCAGCTCCCTCAACACCTTGCTCCTTCCTCTCTCCATAGTGCGCTCACCAGATCTGTCACTCCCTTTCTCCCTATCCCCTACCCTCCTCTCAGCTTCTCTCCTCTGTCTCTCACTCTCCTTTCTCCTCCTCTCCGATCTTATCTTAATAAACCCTCTCCCACTTCCTCACCTCCCTCTTTTACTCTGTTCACCTCAACTTCATCTCACTCTCACTTCCCGACTCCACTTTTGTCTACAAACCACACCCCACCCCGCCTTTACAGACCAACCCTGAACCTCGGCCCTTGTTCACTCCAGGATAGCACCCCGTCCCTTTCAATGTGTGACGGTGACATCGACAGGATAAATAGCCTTGGTGACATCGGAACATACTGGCATTTGTTGGATGAAGCAGAGGAGGGAGAGAAAGAGACAGAGAGATAGAGATAGAGGAAGAGGGGGAAGGAGAGAAGGGGAAGTGGGAAAGGGGGGAGGGAGAGATAGAGAGAGTGGGGGAGAGAGAGAAGAGAGAACAGGACGTGGTGGTATTGAGAGAGAGGGAGAGAGAATCGAGACTGTAGGAGTGGTTGGCGAGACAGACTGAGGGGAGTGGCGGAGACAAGATACAGAGGGGAGAAAGACGGTGGCGACGACCAGTGAGGGGAGAGAATGGCAGGGCGATGGACGTGGGTGAGAAATAAACATGGAGCGAGTCAGGGGGCAGAAGGAGGCATGGGAGAGAATGACTGAGGAGAGATTGGAGGGATGAGAGATGGGGAGTTAAACTGGGATAGAAACCAGGGATTGAGCCGGGGGAGATATAAGAGGGAAAGGGACGGGCCCTTGGATATCTCTGTTGATGAGTGAGAGAAACTGACAGGGATCGAAATGGGCCGCTCATTTTAAATGGAGACATATGGAAATGTCTAACATTCCAAATTTTCCATGTAAATTCCTTTAGGATCAATGAAGTGACTATTTATCTATCTGTGTAGGCGGGTGGCTGGGTACATTTGAACTGGAGATAAGAGGGGAACGGGCACAGAAGCATAGATCAATCACAGCCATGCTGAATAAACATGATATTGTAAGACACCCTCCTCATCTTAATTGATTTCCCTGTAGTCTGAGGGCGTACCCCTGGACCTGGGCTCTGCATTATGAGAAACATCCTCTCCATATCCTCTCTATCTCGGCTTTACAGTATTCAGGAAACATGCCTCACTCCACCTCCACACCCCGCCCATAATCCTAAACTCCAGCGGGAACAGCACAGGGACATCAAATACCATGAGCTGGAGTCTTGTTCAGCAGCTTCAGGTGCAGCACCTCGTTCAGAACCATCTGAAAATCCAAACAAACACCACCCACCGCCTTTCTTATTTCACCAAAAAACTCCAACAGGTCTGTCTGGGAAGATTTCTCCTGAGGAAAACCATGCCGACTTTAGCCGTACGGGGAGGATTTAAAAGGACAGTCATGGAACAGAATCACTGGCAGGGTCCAGCTGGCCTGAGTTAACTCTCTACTGTATACTAGGTGTGTTATAAATTCACTTAAGTACCAGAGTCAGAGTTTAAAATAAACTGATTTATTTGTCTCAGATCGAGAAAATTAAACTCCAGTCACATTAAAGGTGAATTTGCAGCAGAAGAAACTCCTCCCATGCCAGTGACCAGTGTGCAGAACTGGGTGTGGTGAGCAGCAGCAATAATTGCAGAGTTCAGCACCGACAGTCACTCTCGAAATTGCATTCATCAGCGGTGATGGACAAATATCCAGCATGCAACTCATTGAAACTTTCTCCCCAGTGTGATCCCAGTAGTGTGTCACAAGTGTAACGTGCTGTAAGGTTTCACTGCTAATGTAATGGCCTCTCTGTAATGTTTCACTGCTGAGGTAATGGTTTCTCTGTGGCAGCAATGTTCATATTATGACTAGAGATACGGGTTATGGAGTGCGGGGCTATCCGATGATAGAAATGATCTTTCTTGTGAGTCTGGAAGAGGGAATATGTGGTCTTTCGCAAGGGAGAGATGAGAAGACGTGAATGGAGAGAGTGGGCCATTCTTCTTTGTTTACTTTACTAACCCTATAGTCAAAGTAAGAATTATAAAGCTCAATCGTTTAATTGCATATTGTGTACTGCTTGTTATTTCGGGGAACTGATTTGTAAACGGGGACACATCACACACCATCCACCTGAACGAGATTTCACAAGTTTGGCCGGGCTGGGGGGGCTATTACCCCCTATATTAAGCTGCTAGCCGAAGCGAGAGTTACATAAGCCGAGATGACTGAGTGAATCACTTCCCACATTCACAGCAGGTGAATGGCTACTCTCCAGTGTGAAGTCAATGATGCACATTTGGTTGATTTGGCTGTGAGAATCTCTTCCCAAAGTCTGAGCAAGTGATAGGCCTCTACCCAGTGTGAACTCACTGGTGTCTCTGCAGTTGAGATGACCAAGTGAATCCCTTCCCACAATCAGAACAGGTGAACGGCTGCTCCCTGGTGTGAACTCGCTTGTGTGCCATTGGGGTGGATGACCGAGTGAATCCCTTCCCACAGTCTGAGCAGGTGAATGGCCTCTCGCCAGTGTGAATTCGCTGATCCTTCAGGATAGATGAGCAAATTAATCCCTTCCCACAGTCCTAGCAGGTGATCGGCCTCTCTCCAGTGTGAAATCGCTGATGTGCCTTCAGTATAGATGACCGAGTGAATCCCTTCCCACAGTCTGAGCAGGTGAACGGCCTCTCTCCAGTGTGAACTCGCTGATGTACCTTCAGTTGGGATGAGCAAGTGAATCCCTTCCCACAGTCTGAGCAGGTGAACGGCCTCTCCCCAGTGTGAACTCGCTGATGAACCTTCAGGTCAGATGAGTAAGTGAATCCCTTCCCACAGTCTGAGCAGGTGAACGGCCTCTCCCCAGTGTGAACTCGCTGATGTACCATCAGCTGAGATGAGCAAGGGAATCCCTTCCCACAGTCTGAGCAGGTGAACGGCCTCTTGCCAGTGTGAACTTGCTGATGTACCTTAAGGTTAGATGAGCAAATGAATCCCTTCCCACAGTCCGAGCAGGTGAACGGCCGCTCCCTTGTGTGAACTCGATGGTGAGCTATTAGGTAAGAGGACCGAATGAATCCCTTCCCACAGTCTGAGCAGGTGAATGGCCTCTCGCCAGTGTGAACTTGCTGATGTGTCTTCAGGTTAGATGAGCAAATGAATCCCTTCCCACAGTCCGAGCAGGTGAACGGCCGCTCCCCGGTGTGGACACGCTGGTGTTTCATTAGCGAGGATGACTGAGTGAATCCTGTCCCACAGTCTGAGCAGGTGAATGGCTTCTCCCCGGTGTGAACACGCTGATGTACCTTCAGTTGAGATGACCGAGTGAATCCCTTCCCACAGTCTGAGCAGGTGAATGGCCTCTCTCCAGTGTGAACTCGCTGGTGTACCATTAGGTCAGATGACCGAGTGAATCCCTTCCCACAGTCTGAGCAGGTGAACGGCCTCTCCCCAGTGTGAACTCGCTGATGCACCTTCAGTTGGGATAAGCAAGTGAATCCCTTCCCACAGTCCAAGCAGGTGAATGGCCTCTCTCCAGTGTGAACTGACTTGTGTACCAGTAGTTTAGATGGCCGAGTGAATCCCTTCCCACAGTCCAAGCAGGTGAATGGCCTCTCCCCAGTGTGAACTCGCAGATGAGCCATTAGGTCAGATAAGCAAGTGAATACCGTCCCACAGTCTGAGCAGGTGAACGGCCGCTCCCCGGTGTGAACTCACTGGTGAGCCATTATGTCAGATGACCAAGTGAATTTTTCCCCACAAATTCAGCAGATGACCACCATGTGCCCAGTGTGACCTGACTCGTGTGTCCACAAGTGGGAAGACCGACTGAATCCCTTCTCACACACAGAACGAGTGAATGGCCTTGTCCCAGTGTGAACTTGCTGATGTACCTTCAGTTGAGATGACGAACTGAATCCATTCCCACTGTCTGAGCAGGTGAATGGGTTCCCCCATATAAAATAACGGGCGTGCCAGTCGGTCAGATGATCGAGTGAATCCCTCCCCACAGTCTGAGTAGGAAGGAAGATGAAGTGAATCCCTTGCTCCACTTCTTAAATATCTGGTCAGAGACAGCAAAACTGGCGTGATCTGTTTGAGATTCCAGTAGACGAATTCCTCATCATTTTCAACCTGTAAAAAGATTTACAAAATCCATCAATGGGTGTAGGACAACGTTTCAGTTGAGATCACTTGACTTGTCAAGGTGTGATATGTCTTCACACCGTTACAGTGAAGTTCAACACAAGTTGGAGAGAGAAGTCATCTTCTAACTGGGCACAGTGCTGGTATCTGGAATGACCCTCAAATTCTCTGATGCTCTTCCTGTCTCTATGAGAATGGGGCATTTCTGCCAACTCCAATCTGCGACCTGGCTCAGTTTGACTCTCTCCCTTGTTATTATTCCCTGTTCCCACTGAGCTGCATGGGTTCCTGACCCCACATTAACTGAAACACTCTCACACAAATAGCCAGCAGTGCATTCCACACACTCACCACTCTCTGTGTAAAAAACTTACCCCTGACATCCCCTCGGTATAAATTTCCAAGCACTTTAAAACTATGCCCCTCGTGTTAGCCATTTTAGACCTGGGAAAAATCCTCTGGCTATCCACAGGATCAATGCCCCTCATCATCTTATCCACCTAAAATATGCTCTAAACATAAACAAGGGAAGCATACATTGCTTTGAGGTTTTATTAGAAGTATGTAAAATTATTAGGGTACAGATAGGGTAAATGCAAGCAGCATTTTCCACTGAGGTTGGATGCGATGATAACCAGAGATCATGGGTAAGTGGGGAAGGTGAAAATTTAATGGGAGCATGTGGAATAGCTCTTTGCTAAAATGGTTGTGAGAGTGTGGAGAGAGATGCCAGCACAAGTTGTGAATATGAGCTGTTTCAGCATTTAAAAGAAGTCTGGATGGGAGCCTGGATGGTAGGGGTATGGAGGGTGATGGTCCCGGTGCAGGTAGTTGCATTAGACAGCTTAAATGGTTTTTCAGCATTGACTAGATGGGCCAAATAGCCTGTTTCTGTACTGAACTTCTGCATGATTCTATGACAGAGAAGCTGGCCAAACATGTTTGGAAGGGAAAAGGTAGGAGTGACAACGGAGCAGCAATGGCTGGAGTTTCTGGGAGCAATTCGGGAGCTGAGTGATCGATACATCCCAAAGAAGTGGAAGCATTGAAAAGGCAGGAGGACACAACCGTGGCTGAAATGGGAAGCCAAAGCCAACATAAAAGCCAAAGAGAGGGCAAACAAAAGAACAAAAACTATTGGGAAGCTTTTAGAAACCAATAGCAGATGACTAGAAAGAAGTCAGATGAGCTCAGTGTGTGGAATCATGATATTGTAGACATTAATGAGTCTTTTCTAGCACCCAACAGTCTGAGGCATTTAGAGGAACAAAATATCCGGGGCCTCAATATCTCTTGAAAACCCAGGTTCTCTGCACCAGTTACCTTTCAACTTTTATTTTGGCAAGCACATACAAACTCTACACCCTCAAAATTTCACTTCTGAAGGCCTCCCACTTACCAAATACTCCTTTGCCAGAAAACAGCCTGTCCCACACATGCCAGATCCTTTGTGATAACATCAAAATTGACCTTTCTCCAATTTAGAATCTCAACTCGTGATCCAGATCTTTCTTTTTCCATATTTACTTTGAATCTCATGGCATTATGATCACTAATTGCTGTCACCAGCCCTGGATCATTTCCTAACAGCTTATTGCACACTTCTACATCGGGAACTCTACACACTGATTAAGGGCACGTTTGACAAACTCTACCTCATCTAGTCCTTTTACAGCATGGGAGTCCCAGACAATATCTGGAAAGTTAAAATCACTTACTGAATCAACTTTTGTTTCTTGGCATGTTCTGCGACCTCTCTGGCAATTTGTTTCTCTAAATCCCTCAGACTGTTGGGTGCAACCAAGTCACATTAATGGCTACAATATTATAATTGTTTGTCCTGAGCTCATCTGGCTTTCCTACGATGCTTCTTGCATTGTGATATACACAGCTCAGCACATTCATCGCACCATGGTCAGCCATTTCATTGCTGACTCTGGCTGAAGTCTGAACAGCATCTGAATGGTGTCAAGTAAACAAATTCTCCTTCATTGGCACAAAAAAAAGGAGCTGATTGTGGATTACAGGAGAAATGGAGAAAGGCTAGCCCCTATTTACATCAATGGATCTGGGGTTGAGAGGGTGAACAGCTTTTAGATCCTCAGCACAAACATCACCAAGGATCTCATATTGTCTGTACATATCGGCTGTGTTGTGAAAAGAGCATAGCAACCCATTTTTCACCTCAGATGGTTGAAGAAGTTTCGTATGGGCGTCAAATCCTAAGAGCTTTCTACAGGGAGACAATTGAGAGCATCCTGACTAGCTGCATCACAGCCTGGTATGTGAACTGTACTTCCCTTAATCACAGGAACCTGCACAGAGTGGTGTGGACAGCCCAGCGCATCTGTAGATGTGAACTTCCCATGATTCAGGACATTTACAGATATAGGTGTTTAAAAGGAGCCCAAAGTATATTGAGGACGCAATTCACCACAACCACAAACTGATCCTGATGCTACCATCCAGGAAACGGTACCACAGCAAAAGGACCAACAGGCTCTGGGACATCATCTTCTACCAGGCCATCAGACTGATTAATTCATGCTGATATAATTGCATTTCGATGTTATATTGACTGTCCTATGTACAAATGATTTATTAGAAATTACTATAACTTACACATTGCACATTTAGATGGAGATGTAATGTAAATATTTCTACTCCTCATGTTTATGAAGGATGTATGTAATAAAGTCAATTCAATTCAATTCACCCTCTCCACTATCTGTTCTGTCACTCTGGCTCCAATACCCTCTACAACTTATTTTAACCACATCACCCTCCCCCCCACACTAGATCTGGCAAGCTTTAACACTAGAATATTAGTCTCCTTCTTGTTCCATTCCCATAACAAATGAATCCCCTATCACCCCTTTGATTTTCCACTGCCAGGTGATCACCCCCAACAGTTTCCAAAGTGGTCTACCTGGTGTTGTGTGGGATGGCCACAAGAGTACTCTGCGACAGCTCTTTAACCTCATTCCCCTTTGTAACTGTCACCCAGTTTCCTGTGTCCTGCACCTTGGGAGTAACTCACATCTCTTCATGTCACTCACATCTATCGCCCCCTCTGACTCCCAGCTGGTCCAGAATTCATTCATTTCAAGTTCCAACTCCTTAGTGCAGGGTTACAAGCTGCATTTGGATGCACATCTTGTAGTGAGAGCATCCGGGACACTGGAGGTCTCCCCACCTTCCCACCAATGTCCCCTCTAATTTGTAATGACCAGTGTGCACATAAATCATGTACTGTGCATACGTGACAACATGTGCACAGTGATTTTTATATAGTGAGGTACTCATTTTAACAGCAAGCAAATCACTGTCGATAAGGACTTTGATCTCCTGTTTGTGTGGGAGTTCATCTGCACTCTCACACAAACTACGTAGCAGGACTGTAACAGGTAATGAAGGATTTTCTCACCAAAGCTTTTGCATGTTGTCCATAAGTGGTTTGTTTGCTAAATTACCCTTTAAAAAGTCAGAGTTCCAAATATCACTCCACTTCTTCCCACTTGTAAATTCTACAACAACTTTTGCATCACCACAATACACACAGGTAACATAAGTTTCTATAATGGACATAAATATTTACTGTGAACTCTCCTGAGGAATTAAGGATATATAAAAAAAAAACATTTTGAACCTATGCAATCTCTGGCTAAAGGAATATTTGGGACTGAATAGGAATTTTTGAACTGAAGTAAACACTGTCTTCAGTGGTTAGCAAAAACAGGCTTATTACCAGTTCTCTGTGGCTTGCAGAGAGACACACTGAGATGATAATATTATACATTGTACCCTCGTTAGCGATAACATTATGCATTCTATCCTCATTACTTGATAACATTATACATCTACCCTCGTTAGTTGATAACATTATGTATTCTACCCTCGTTAGTTGATAACATTATACATTCTACCCTCATTAGCTGATAACATTATACACTGTACCCTCGTTTGAGTAAAAGGAGGAGGACTCGCTGATTAGGACAGGAATGAACACATCTGTAATTAAGTCAGGGCCTTGCAAAGGGAATAACTGATAAGGACTGGACAGTACATCCATCTGTAATTAAGACCTTGATTTAGTGAACTCTCTTATCTAAGTAATTAAGTTTTGCACCTACAGACTTGGTGGGCATACCAGTTCATTAACATCTTGCAATAGTAATGTATGGGGCTTACTATGTATAAATACACGGCTGTAACCTGACTAAGTCAGTCCACTTGTCAGATGATGGCAGTGCTTATGTGCCTTCCCTCTGACCACTGGGTCTCAAACTCCCGCAGGAGAATGCGTAATAACCTGTGGTGACGATAAGGAGCTGGTCTCCCGGGTTTTATTCAGATTCAACTGTAACATTTGGCATCACAAACAGGATCCCAATACAGAGAGTGCCAAGCAGACAGGCTGAGTAAGCGGCTGGACCACTCTGGGGATGGTGGAGACTGACCAGGCGTCCAATATGTATTTTAC
The DNA here is from genome assembly GCF_030144855.1 of Hypanus sabinus. Classification (NCBI taxonomy): domain Eukaryota; kingdom Metazoa; phylum Chordata; class Chondrichthyes; order Myliobatiformes; family Dasyatidae; genus Hypanus; species Hypanus sabinus. Next base: position 231,250 of record NC_082723.1, read on the forward strand.
TTTTTGTTAGGACCTTTCAAGGTACGGACCCTCGCCCAAGGCTGATTATGTACCTTGATAGGATCGGGAAAGGATCTGTTGGGAGACTCGTATAAGGCCCCATAAAGAAAAGAAAAATCAGCACAGTTTGCTCAGTGTGTCTGCTGTACTATCCAAATGCTTAATGCGACCACGCAAGATTTATTCGGTCTCTGCTGCATGATTCTCTCAGCTGATGAGGGGCGGAAATGGAAGGCAGAACTGAGATACCAAACCTATCAGGAGTTACAGGCGGGAATCCATAATGAGAATGAACAGATAGACCAGATCATTCAAGCCTTGGAAAGGGCTCTTCAGCAATCTGTAAACATCACTGAAGTACTTCAATGCAAACCTAAGCATGGAGAAACAGGACCACATTATCGGGAGTGATTTCTGGCCTGCTACGGCACTTTCACAGAAAACCAAGTCTTTACTGATGGGAATCTGTTCCCCCCAGTTTATTGTCTTACTGCTCCAATGTGCACCAACTAAGTTAGCCAACATGATTAAAACAAATAAAATGGATTGGACTGACAATGACTGAAATCGAATGCGATGAGCTTTGACATATTATTGGGATCCTACATTCGTATCCCGATCAAACCCAAAGGGAACTAATATTAAAGGTGAATATGTTCAGTTGGAAAAAAGACATGATTGTGCTATATCTGGGGATAAGAAATGGGAACAAAAACCTACCAAGGGACAGGTGGGGACAGCAATCTGTTTAGAAATTGACAATCAAGGATGCTTCCGACCGTGAGTACCACCACTCAGGAAGAGCCCAATGCAATATTGCAAGTTGCTGAAATTCCCCCACTGTTTCTGATTGATATGGGGGAATCCACAACCTCTCTCGACCAGGAAATGGCATCGGAAAAGGGATTCCAGCTATCAGACGTTACAATCACTGTGCCTGGGTTCGAAGGGACGGAGCATACGTATTCACGTACCCAGCCACTGCAGGTGGAATTCCAGGGGACCCAGTGTGAGGTTTCATTTACAGTCACCACAAGTCGGGGGTGTAATTCAGCAGAGAGAGACTTCCTTTGTCCATTGGAAGTTGAGATTCTCTGTGTGGACAAGAGTATCACCCTGGGACTAGTGAACAACTGACAACATCCCCAGTTTCTGAACACCCAGTGGTGGGAACTTAATCTGGACTCCACTGTGTTTGAACCCCTTCTGCCACCGGGCGACCCTCATGTGACTCTGTGCTATGCATTCCTCGAGGGACAGAAGTTCCCAGTCACGATGATTGGAGATTAAAGGAAGAGAGGACAGTGCATTACTGGCTGCGGTTCTGGATTTCCTTTGGCGACAGGTAGGACTGGTGGTTTTCTATATCACCATTAGGGTTTGCCCTGAGTTCAAGCCAAAGAGCCTGGGTTCCTTGCCTACATTTTGATGCAAGAAATCTCCAGCAACGAGGGAAACTGGCAAAGCTTGGTCGCGGGACAACTCAAATACTGGAAGGACTCTGATCCAAAGGCGGGACATCTGGTAAGACACTCTTTTAATATTGACCGAACCCTAGATGTTGTACCCCATCTCTGGGCAACTTCAGGCCATGAAGTTGGCCTCACCAACTGCCCCCCCGTCTGGATCACCATGAAAGAAGGACAGACTCTCCCAGCCATTCCACAATATCCCCTCAAGCCTGAGGCAACGTTTTATGAGAATGTACGCTCTTTTGTGGATCCATCAGGAAAACGATATTCTGGTGATGCGATACTGACGGACAGTGAAGTAATTGAGCAGGCCCCTTTTGAAGCAGCTGTCTCCGTCCAGAAGGCTGAGCTGTTTGCTCTGACTCGTGCCTGTATCCTAGCAACAGACTTAAGTGCGAACGTTTACACAGACTCTTGTTATGCATTTGAAGTTGTACATGACTACAGGGCTCTCTGGGAACAGGGGGATTTCGGAATTCTTCTGGCCACCCCATTAGTAATGTCACCTTTGTAAACAACTTACTCACCGCTCTACAGCTACCTCAAGTTTTGGCTATTATTAAATGTGCAGCCCACACCCACATGTCTGACCCACATGTACATGTACACCCACATGTAACGCAATGCTTTAGCAGATAAGACAGCGAAAAGTGCGGCACAATCCTCGGTAGTTGTAGTCCTCTTGGGTTCCCATCAAGCAATCCTCTGTGACTTAAGCAGAATGGGTTTGCCAGACACGCGGGAGGTATGTACTTTTCAGGGGGACGTCTCTGAGGAGGAGCACAAACTGTGGTCCCAGATGGGGTGCCAGAAAGACCCTGACCTTGGTTTTAAGATTACCCCAGCTGGACGGGTTTGTGTTCCTACACAGTTTTTACCAATATTGGTCAATTATATATATAATTGTACACACCTGGGAAAGGAGGGAATGGTTGGTAACCTGTACCCTGCACTCCGGGTATGACTCCCTTGACAGGTGGACAAGTTGATTTTATTGAGTTGCCTCGAGTACATTGCTATATATATTGCTAAGTTATTACAAATGTGTTTAGTAGATGGATTGAAGCTATTCCAACTACCAATAATAGCGCTATGACTGCTGTGAAGGTATTAATACAGGATACAATTCTCAGGTATGGCCTGCCAGAGATGCTGAGCTCTGACAATGGCCCACACTTTGTGGTGAAAGTAAACGAAGGGGTATGTAATGAACTAGCTATCAAGCAATAGTTCCACTGTGTACACCACCCACGGGCCACTGGCATAGCGGAAAGAGTCAATGGTACTCTGAAGAGGAAATTGGCCAAACTAACAGTGGAGACTGGGCTCATTTGGTTGAAGGTCCTACTGTTAGCCCTATTCCACATGAGGGTTACCCCACAGGGTTAAGCAAGGTTAACACCAGCTGAAATCATTTATGGACGGCCCATGAGGACATCCTGGGGACCTAGACCATGTGTACCATTGCTCCCAGAAAGTCTACCAGCAAAATTGGATATGCATACCCTCGGAGAAAAGATGGGGAAATATATATGCCAACTAAAAAAGATTTTCCAAGCATTACATTCACAGGTATGACAGGCTTACAAGGAAGAGAACTACCCCGCAGAGAGGAGTGACTATTCCACCATAGAACCTGGGAATTTTGTCCTGACCAAGAACTGGGATCGAGGAAAACTCAAGACCTCGGTGAAGAGGACCATATCAGGTGTTACTGACCCCTTCCACGGCTGTGAGACTGAAGGGGCAATCTCAGTGGATACATCGAACATACTACAAATGTGTTACTGAAGGAACTAAGTAGAAGGACTATCTCAGACTAAATGAAATTGTATTGGTTGATTGTGGTGTGACGAACCTCTACGTTTCTTGCCATGGGCTGTCATTTTAAGAGAGTGCCTGAGTGACATCAGCCGCCGGCTTTCTCAGCTCCTGTTTGATTCTTACTGAGAGAGAGGGAGGGGTGGAACTATTTGACTCTGCAGCGTGTTTACACTTGCTCACAGCTTGTGTTTACATAGCTCGCAGTTTGTTTTATTTAAGCAAGGACAGTCAGATGAAGAGAAAGAAAGGAGATGGAAGGTTCAAAACAAAGAACCTAGTGGCCAAAGGTCACTGTTTGAACACTCCTGTGCCCACAAGAGCGGGTTGATTATTGATCCAGCATATACCGAATGTGTGATTGTCACTTTGTTTGATCCACTGGAGTGGATCTGTTGGTTTGGGAGAATCCTGTGAAGACCACTTGTGCTAACCCTTGCCTGGGGGTGGTAATTCACTTGAAGAGGGTACCCCTGTGACAAATCACTGTTGGTGATAATTCCTACAATCCATATGTGGATTTTGTTGGGAGTATCCCGTGGCCACCACTTTTGTTAACCCTTAACTAGATTTGGGAGTGTTATGTGGTACCCACTTGTGAGAGGGGATATTCTGTGGAAATCACTGTTGGTAATACTTTGTGTGTTGGATCTGGATTGGGAGTACCTTGTGGAATCTGCCTGGGTGTTAACCCTTGCCTGGGTGGTAGTTCCCTTTGAAGATGGTACCCCTGTCGTAAGCTACTTTTGCTGATAATTCGAATGTGGATTTGGAATGACAATGGATATGACTTATGGCGAATGTTATCTTGTTTTACATCCGTGGAATTTGTAGAATTCGATGTAATTGCCTTCTCTCGACATTCACCCTGGATTACAAATTTTTCTCTCTCATCATTGATTCCGTGAATAAACTGAACTTTCATACTTTACCATCTCAAGACTTTAAGCTTGGTATTGCCTGAGCTCAACGGTTTGGAAGTTATATTTACACATATGTATGCTCATAACACCATTAATTTTTGATTATTTTGCTTAAGTTGTTATATTATAAGTAGATACTAATAAAGATAGTAGTTTTAACATCAAAACCAGACTCCATGTGTGGTCTATGGCTGCTGGTTTATTTAAACCATTACAGGTACGTAACAGTGGTGTTCGTGTTTACGTCTTTGAGAGGGAACACCTCAGCATCCAGGGGCCCCCATGTTAACACCTTTCTGTCTCTCTGTCACACCAATCCCAAACCGGTAGAACTAGGGTCTTGCTGGGTTTGTGCCGAAATTCTGTAGCATGGTAAAACTATGATTCCAATGTCAGTAATTCCGCTCAACCAGAGTGAGGAACTCTCAGCCTGGGCTTTCTCAAACAACACCGGGGAAGAGAGACTACTGTGGTCCAGTCAGAGATGACTGTGACTGTCAGTGTTTTGAGGGATGGTATCTCAGGCCCACACCAAATGGAAGTTCCTTTACTGGGGAACATGCATCCTGGCCATTCTTGCAGGTGCCCAGCAGCAAAGAGGAATAACTGAGACTGAGCGATTTTGGATGATAACTTTTCTGTCCTATGGAGTAGCCAGGGATTCATGAGAAATAATCAATTTGGCTACAGCACTTGAGGAGCTGGCCACAATACTGCAGGGGCCCTGACAGAAACACAGGGCCAAGTAACAGAAATATCCACTGAAATGACTGCAATCCGGCAAAAAGTCCTACAGAATCGTATGGCTTTAGATTTTATCGTCACTGAGAAAGGGGAACCTGTGCTATTATTGACACAGAATGCAGCACCTATATCCCTGATGAGTCTAACATTACATCCCTCTCCAAGCACTCTGCCAAGGAGATTGACAGCATCAAGAAAGTAGGGCAGGATTTAAACCGGTTCACTGAAGGGTCGAAATGGTGGTCTTTGAAGGACTGTTCGGTAATATGTGGGGCATGATATTGCATTATGGCCCAATAGTTGTGCATATCATTGTTATAATTACTGTTGTACGCTGATAAGTCAATGCTGTACTCAGTTGCTTTCTCTGTAAAAAATAACTGCTTTGTTGATCATGTAATGATCAAAAGGAGGGAATGATAAAGTATGTAAAAGTGTTAACGGTTTGTTAAAAAAATAGCAACCTGTTTTTCTGAAAGAGACTGCTAGTGATCAACAGATGTGCTAAGCCGAGCTGAGCCATATTTCTTCTTGAGGGTAGCTGTCTAGTGTTTCTAGATGTTTATCTACTTGTGCATTCATGTGTAGAGATAGGACAGCTTCAGTCTGCTCTGTGTGTGTAAGCCATTATGACTGTTTTGTAAATTGTCTTTAGGGGCTGTCATGTAGTAAATAACTTTGGCTCCAGCCTATCTTGTGTGGGGTGTATCTGGACAGATATATCTGTGGTGTAAGGGGAATTGTTAGTCAGTTAGTGGATAGGTAGGAGCAGTGAAAAACTGTCCCTGTTTGAGCAAATAACTGAGTAAGCCCCGGGTGCTTGGAATAATGTGTTTCTACTTATATGGTCTCTGAGTGACTTTATCCGGTTCAACTTCTACACAATGGGAGTGGTTTTAAAGGGGTGGGTTGCTGGAAGCACATTACCAGACCTGGAATGATTGCAACTCGGTCTGACAGAGGCATAACTGGTTCTTCTAGGTACATTCAGTCTCACTCCAACTATTTCCTACCTTCCTTTGTACAGGTATGTAATGTCTAAAGGACCAGTGTTTGAGTAAATGAGACTCACCAAACTTTCTCCTGACTGAATCACTGGAATCTCCAAGTCCGTTGGGTCCTCTGTAATTGATGCTCTCAATCCTTGGGTTGGTTCACTTGTTGCTCTTCCCTCATCTTCAGTCGTGGTTTGCTTCCAGTTGGTGTTTCTCTTCCAATAAATCTCTCACCGCAGGTCTAACTTTAACATGAATGATAATGAAGAACATTAACGGTAAAAAGAACCAAACATGTCTGCTTAATGTTTAATTTCTGCTTAATTTTTGCTAAAAACAAAACTAAGATGGAAACATCCTCTGCATGTGCACTGTATCCAGGGTTTTCAGCATTTGGTAGGTTTACTTAACCATACATCCCTCCACCACCCCCACTGTCCCTCTGAACTCCATTGAGTACAGGTCTAGAACCATCAAATGCTTCTCTTACATAAAGCTGATTATTCCTGAGATTATTCACGTAAACCTTGTTAGCAACAACTGTACTGAATACACTTCCAGGAATAAGAGACAAATCGGTACCAGGATAATTTACAAGAAACGTTGTGGTTTCTTCACTGTTCTACCATCACAGAATGAGCCATTTCCTTTTCCAGATTAAAACAGGTCCATTTCAGGAAATATAAACCATTCCAGGGTGAATATAATAAAAAGAAACTGGAATTACCAGAAACACTCAGCAGGTAAGGAACAGCTATGGGCATAAGAACAAACTTTACAATTCAGGTTAATAATGTTTTGTCAGAATGGCTTCAAACATTTTCAGTTTTTAGTGCAGATGTCCAGCAACTTCAGTTTCTGTTTGATTCCCACTGCCTGACAGCTTGATCCCCAAGGGCATTTTACTTGGATCTAAAACTGAGATATCCAACCTTACAAACTCACACAGCTGAACCTGCCACTTACCCACCCTGAGAGTCTCATTCATTGTCCCCACATCTCAGACTGGGTAGTGCAATCCGGGATTTCCCCACAACCAATGTCCAGCAGCTTGAAATTTCTGCTTCATTGCAGAAGGACGACCATCCAGCCCCATCTGTAGAAGCACTAACCAAAGTCAAAGCCAAAACACCGACAGTTCCATATGCCTGGAATGTAGATCACAGGATTAGAGCCCAAGCACCAACTCTCCCAGTACTCTTTGCTGCCAGTAAAATGCTGTAGGGTGTCAGCCAGTCACTTCAAAAACTAGCACCTCCACACCAATGCACAACAGAACTGGTACCTGATGACCCTCCGGCATTCCAGCTAACAAAAATCGATTCTGGAAATAACTCAGCACGGCCAAAAGTGCAAAAGAACACTTCACAGTGAAAAAAAGTTTAGAAGAAAGATTGCTGATATATAACATTGCGGAGGTGGGATACAGGGTGGACCGAGGTTAACCCAGATGGTTGATGTTTCTCACTGAAGTCGGGGTGAGGAGACTGAACAGAGGTTGAACAAGATGGGCAGGGAATGACCAGATGGAACCAGGTGGGAGAAGGGATCACGGACAATCACTGATGATCCTCCAGCAATACACAGATAGTGAATGAATAGTACATACTACTGTATAAAAAGATCCTAAAATGACAAAGTTAGAACAAACAACAAGAACTTTGGCATTTACACTTTGACCCTCACCAAATTTTTATCAACACACCATAGAAAGTTTCCCATCCAGACACTTCATGCTTTGCATGGTAACTGCTCTGCCCGTGACTGCGAGGAACTGCAGAGACCTTTGGATACAGATCAGCACATCAGAGAAACCATTCTCCCATCTAGGCTTCCCAGTCGCTCGGTAAAGCAGGCAGTGAAATCAAAGATCACACAACATGGATGTTTCTCACCCACCCCAGTTCGGGAGAAGACACAACAGCCATAAATCTCAAGGACAAATGCGAGGAGCCTCAGGATGTGAGGCAGTTTGAGGGAAGTTAAAGGGACTCCGTGGCCAACATCAGATATCCCAACACAACATGGAGGAAGCATCACCACCCATCCAGGGACTATGCGCACACACCATGCGATCTTATGTCACAAAGCAGAGGGCAGGCCAGATCTGCGGTAAACAGCTTCACGTGACATTTTGGTGGGTCTTCAATTTCAAATCTGCAGAAATAGACAATCTTGACTCCATGTTTGGATCATTCAATGCAGATGAAGAGAAGTCTACACATTTTTAATGAGGCCAGGTAAGGGCTCATGGCTGACACCAGATCTCCCCGCTCCAGATCGGTCTCAATACTCCAAGGGGAAAGTGATATCATCGGCCCGCTGACAGCGACCCCGACCCCTGGCTCCCCGGCCCCGGAGGCGTGGACACTTCCCCAATCCTGAAGACAATCCACTTCAACACTGAGCAAAAAGGAAAAAAAACACCAATCATCCGGAGACACAGCATGCGTGAAGAGATTGTTACATCTGCGGTTGAATGGGAGGGGAAAATGGGGTTACGGGACCGGTAGAGTCTACCATCACTCCTGACAGAGCACTCCAGCTACCCACCACTCTGTGGAAAGAAACAAACTTGTCCCTCACATCTCCTCTCACGTTAACTGTATCAGACATTTCAACCCCCAGGAAAATCATAACGTCTGTCTACTCTATCTATTCCTCTCGTAATCTTATAAATGTCCTGCGTCGCTCTGGAGAGAAAAAAAACAAGTTTGTCCAACCTCTCATTATACCTCACACCCTCTAATGTAGACAATATCCTGGTAAACCACTTTTACACCCTCTTCTATTATTCTGACATTTCGCATTCTTAAAATAAAGCAATGATCCCAACTGATCGAAGACAGGGAATGTTTTCTAGTATTAAATGTCAGGTATTGTGAAAAACTGAGTTTAAATGCATTTGGCTATGGTGTCTGTGAACTTCTGACTTCAACTGTAGCCACTAATATGAAAAAAAGAAAATTTGCCAGTATATCAAGCAGATAAATGGCAGATTTTCTGTTCTCATGGATGAATCAACAAGCATTAATAGATTATTTGAAATGTGAAAGTGATAAGGCAGGTGATCCCCATTTTATGATTTTAGATCTAATTGAACTGCCTGATCAGAAAGATGCAACTATTGCTAAGCATCTATTGAACTGTCTCAATAACCATGGGTTTGATGACTCTTACTTGAAACAGAACCTTGTAGCATTTGCGAGTGACGGAGTGAGTGTAATGCTTGGTGTCAAATCTGGTGTTGCTACAATTCTCAAGGAACATTACTGTGATGTGACAATTTGGCACTATCTTAGTCACAGATTAGAACTTGCAGAAGGTGATTCAGTGAGAGAAGTTCACGGAATAAATCATTTTCAATCATTTACAGACATATTGTACTCAGTTTACAGTAGATTACCTCTGAACTGTCTGAATGTGCATCTCAGAATCAGAATCAGGTTTATTATCACCGGCATATGTCATGAAATTTGTTAACTTTGCAGCAGCATTTCAATGCAATGCATAATACAGAAGAAAAAAAACACAAAATAAAATAATAAAAATAAATAACTAAATCAATTACAGTGTAATTGACACTTGCTCATCGTGATTTTTATAAATGACCTGGATGAGGAAGTGGAGGGATGGGTTAGTAAATTTGCTGATGACACAAAGGTTGGAGGTGCTGTGGATATTGTTGAGGGCTGTCAGAGGTTACAGTGGGATATAGTTAAGATGCAAAACTGGGCCAAGAGGTGGCAAATGGTGTTCAACCCAGATAAGTGTGAAATGATTCATTTTGATAAGTCAAATATGATGGCAGAATATAGCATTAATGGTAAGACTTGGCAGTGCGGAGGATCAGAGAGATCTTGGGGTCTGAGTCCATAGGACACTCAAAGCTGCTACGCAGGTTGACACTGTAGTTAAGGTGGCGTCCAGTGCATTGACCTTCATCAATCATGGGACTGAATTCAGGAGCTGAGAGGTAAAGTTGCAGCTATATCGGACCCTGCTCACACCCCACTGTGCTCAGTTCTGGTCGCCTCACTACAGGAATGACGTGGAAACCTTAGAAAGTGTGCAGAGGAGACTTACAAGGATGTTGCCTGGATTGGGGAGCATGCCATATGGAAATAGGTTTAGTGAACTCAGCCTTTTCTCCTTGGAGTGACAGAAGATGAGACGTGACCTGACAGAGGTGCATAGATAGTGAGTGGTATTGATCATGTGGATACTCAGAGGCTTTTTCCCAGGGCTGAAATGGTTGCGACAAGAGGACACAGGTTTAAGGTGCAGGGGAGTAGGTACAGAGGAGATGTCAGGGGCAAGTATTTTTTTACTCAGAGAGTGGTGAGTACGTGGAATGGGCTGCCAGCAACGGTGGTGGAGGCAGATACGTTAGGGTTTTTTAAGAGATATTTGGATAGGTACATGGAGTCATCAGAGAAAAATAGAAAACAAACTAGCTTGGAAAAATAGAGGGCTATGGGTAAGCTGAGTAATTTCTAAGGTCGGGACATGTTGGCACAACTTCGTGGGCCAAAGGGCTTATATTGTGCTGTAGGTTTTCTATGTTTCTATGAATAGAGTAAAAATCATGCAAGAAACAGAAATACTATATATTTTAAAAGTGAGTTAGTGTTTAGGGGTTCAATGTCCATTTAGCAACTGGATGGCAGAGAAGAAGAAATAGTTCTTGAATTACTGAGTGTGCGTGTTCAGGCTTCCCTACCTCCCTATCTGATGGTAACATTGAGAAAAGGGCATTCCTTGGGTACTGGAGATCCTTGATAATGGACGCTGCCTTTCTGAGACAAGGCTTATAATCTTCTGGTAATCTTATAAACGTTCAGCCAGTCTCACCCCAGCCAGCACGGCTCCAGAGAAAACAACACAATCTTGTCGAACCTCTCGTTATAGTTCAGGCCCTCTAATCCAGGCAGTATCCTGGTAAACCTCTTCTGTGCCCTCTCCAAAGCCCCAACATCCTTCAGAGAATGAGGGCTACTAGAACTGTCAGAAGCACTCCAGATGTGGTCTAACTAGTTTTATAAAGCTGCGACACTACTTCCCAATATTTGAACTCACTGCTTCAACTACTAAAGACAACCACACCATTTGGCTTCTTAACCACCCGATCAATCTGTGCAGTCTCTTTCAGGGAGCGATGGAGTCTGAGATCCCTCTGATTATCAACACTGTTCAGCGTTTTGCATTTAACAGTTTACTGTCTCATACATTCGACCTACCGAGCTGCCAAGATGATCATCACTAATCGAATATCACAGTTCTCCCAGATCCTGCTGAATTTGTTGTGGTGCACAAGTACGGGAAGATACAGGGACAGAGAAACACTGACTTGTAGCAGCATCACAGGCAAGCACATTCAGTTAACACATTGTGGTGAACTGTGTGCCTGTCGGGACACGCCCCCTGCTGACTGCTCCTGTGGCTCCTCCCACAGGCCCCTGTATAAAGGAGATCTGAGGCCTGACGCTCGGCCTCAGTCTCCAGGACATCGTATGATAGACACTCACTCCTGGTTCCTTCTTCCAGTCAATAAAAGCCGATATCTCGCCTTAGGTCTCAGAGTGAGTTATTGATGGTGCATCACACATGCGACATAAATTATAAAATTCTCCCTCAGTAACAATATAGAAATATGTTTTACGTCATCCTGCTAATAGGACCAGAACAGGGGCTGAGCGGCGGCTCATCTCAGACGTTTCGGTGTGAAGGTCTCAAAACCCGGACCGACCCCGGCAGATTCTGTGAAGGAAGCGAGGCCAGGCCGCCAGTACGGGAAAATTCATCCCCTCCTTCTTCAGTGTTCACCGATCACCTTGCGTTTTTCTGTCTCTTCCTCACCTCCACCTTTTATTCTCTAGTCCTGCCGAAGGGTTTCGGCCGGTAACGTCGACTGTACTCTTTTCCTAGATGCTGCTCGGCTTGCTGAGTTCCTCCAGCATTTTGTGCGCGTTGCTCGCATTTCCAGAATCTGCAGATTTTCTCTTGTTTGAGTTCGGGAAAGTTAACTCACCACCCACCGTCAGACCTCCGCTCAGGACCGGCTTCAATACTCACCAAAGGGAAATTGTTGGTGTTGCCCCGCAGAGAATAATCCGTCCCGGCTCCCCGCCCTAGGGGAAGGACCCCTCCCGATCCCGATCCCGACTCCACCGCCGGCCCGCTTCCACAAAGGACGAAAAACAACAGGGCCCATCTCGGACTGAGCATGCGCGATGTGAAACAGGCGTCATGAGGCAGTGGGCTGGACATCGCAACCAAACCTGCAGGTAAGCGGGATCACGTGACGGTGGAGCGTCTCCCACGTGATCCGGAGACTTCACTCCTCGCCCCTCACACGCTGCCGGACCCACCGCCGCCTTTCCTGCATTATTTCAATATTTCCCTATATAATTTCCATATTTACACCAGATACGTATTTAGTTTTTCCCTCCATATCTTCTCCAATCCCTTTTCCCTCCACCCCCAGGTCACAGAGTTCTTATAGTTAGAGTTTCGATTCCCATCTCGGTCAGACACACAATTCACACCACACAGGAAATTTGCTGGTTTCATTTAAATCAGTCTATGTTTATAAACACTAATTTCTATTCACATTCCTCTGGCCTCACTGGATAGGAACACTGAAACATCAAGTGAGAAACAGGTGGGCCATTCAACCCCAATAACCATGAACAAGATGACGGCTGTTCACCCATCACAGTTACATGTTTCTGCCCGATCCTCATTTCCTCGATCCCTTCGGTCTCCACACATCTGACGGCCTCTGTTTTATGTGAGGACGATCACTGGGTTTTCACTGCCCTCTGAGTTGGGGATTTAAAGACATTCATCAAACCTCAGAGTGGAGACATTTCCCCTCATCTCAGTCCCGGACAGTCCACTCCCTTTTTCAGAGACTGGGGTCCTTGGTTCAACCAGTAATGATGTTGTGCATTTCAATGTGTTCACCTCTCAGTCCTTGATTCTCTAAATGAAAGGGTTATCACATTTGATCTTTCTTCATATGATGACCCACCACTCCAGGGATCAGTCTGGTGAATCTTCATTGCACTCTCTATAACAAATACTCTCTAACCTCTTTGTTAATCCTATATGGAATTAATTTCCATCTTCTGCAGCCCCGTGAGGCCCCAAACACTCACCTCCCGCCCCTGTCACTATTTCCACCTTCTCACCGCCCCCTCACCTGGATCCACCTCTCACTCCCCAGCTCTTGCCCCATCCCCACCCCTCACCTCTTTTCTCTGAATATTTCCCGTCCACTCTCAGTCCAGACGGAGGGTCCCGGTCTGAAATGTTGACGGTCCATTTCCCTCCACAGATGCTGCCCGACCCACTGAGTTACTCCGGCAGTTTGTTCTTTGGTCTGTATAACCCGTGTGATTATGGGGAGCGGGATTTTACATCGTATTCCAGGTACAATCTCAACAAATCCCAAATAATTGTCACTTTGCCCGGACCATTGGCCCCGCTTGCAGTGCAACAGTCTTCCGGTGTTTGCCCCCAGCACCCTCTGCTTGCCACCACCGTGGGCTCAGACATTTCCACAGATGAGCCCGTCCTGTCCCCACCAGAACAAACATCCTGTCCGCCCCCTCTCACACCATCTTCATCCTTGCAATAAAATATCCCTCTTCCTCCCTGGGGAAATGGCATCAAACCGACGGGCCGAGCGGTCTTCTGCGCCCTCTCAGCGATACATCAGACTCCGGCCGCAAGAGACGCTTCACAAACGCCCCAAATTCCCTCGGAGGGAAATGGAAATAAATCAGTAAACGGGAAGATCGAACCGGAGTGGGAGACGATGTCAACGGGGGTAACGCCCATTGCGCTGGTCCGCCTCCTCTATTGGGTGTAACCAGTGATTGACAGTCCTGCGCACCAATGGCAAAAGCGCAGCGCCTGAAGCGTTTGTTGTCTGCGGTGGGGAGCGGTCGCACGATTAGCAGACCAGCCGTTGAAACGACCAGGCTCGAGCATAGCAGCGCGTGGATGACGTAAGGCGCGTGGGGGGGGGGGGTGGGCTGTGTGACGTCACCTGCGGGACATCTTAATGCACGTGAGCAGTGATTTTTTTACTGGAAGTATAAATCGCTATTCATGCCTTCAGGTTGGAGCTACGCAGCTGGAATATTTCTTTTCAACTCTGAGTCTGTCAAGTTCATCAACTCCAGCCATCGCTATTCTGCCATCATCCCTGCTAGTGTCCCCTTCCAATCAACATTGGTGAGCTCTTCTCCCGTGCCTCCATAGTTCCCCTCACTGTACTAATACTGATGCATTTTGTACCTTTCCCTTCCGAAGTGCAGGGTGAATTCTAACCTGTTGTGATCATTGCGTCCACATGTTTCCTTTCCCAGAGACTCCCTAATCAAATTTGCTTCTTTGCACAAAACCCAATTCAGAATTATTTTTACTCTAATGTGCACAATTACAAGCTATTCTAAAAGCATCTCACAGGCATTTCCAAACTCCCTCTCTTGAGATCAATCTGATTTTCATAATTAACCTCCACCCATCCCGCTCGTGAACTGTTTGTCCCACTCCCATCGGGGGTGGGGGGAGGTGTGGGTAGACTAGGCAGCATCCTCACCAGAACAACCAGACCCTGGGACAGCTACTTTTCCCAAGCAGTTAAGGCTGTTAAATATCCCTAACCACTAACCCATCCTTCCACATCACCAAACACCTCTACTTTATAATTTTCTGTCTTTCATCTTATTTGCAGGCATCCTATGCCGAGCGTCACTTTATGGCCATACAATCAATCCATGCACATATATAAGCTGTGGATATATGTTTTCAATATCGTGTTTTTGTACTGCATTGGAGACGGAGTAAGAATTATTTCCATCTCATTTAGACTTGTCTGCTGGAAATGGAATTAAACAAACTTGAATCTTGAATAAACATTTCAGCAGGCTGCAGCGTCACATTTCTGTCCCTCAGCGTTTTTGTGGCAGAGCGTCAACTGGAGACAATGGAGTCCATAAATCGGGGGTCCTGTTACAGCGGCAAATCACCACCAGGTGGAAGTGTTGTCCTCAAAAGGGAGAGGTTTACAGCGATAAGGAGGGGTGTAGGGGCTGGAAGCCAACTCTGCAAGCGGGTGAAGTGGTAGATCTGCCCCAAACAACTCCCCTCATCATTAGTCACCGTCCCGAACGGTCCTTCCATATGAGGCAACTTTTCAACATCGTGCCTGTTTCCAGTTTTCCAGGTGTGGCCTCCTCGACATTACTGAGAGCCGATGTAGTCTCTGCATTCTGCACTCTGTCCCGATGAGATTCGGCAGATTTTGGAGATGCAGAGTAACATCCAGAAAATGCTGGAGGAAGTCAGGAGGTCAGATAGCTTCTATAGAGGGGAATAAAGCAAAACAGAGATTTCCCGCCGAGACCCTTCATCGGGACTGGAAGCGGGGAGAAGCCGGAAGAAGATGGTGTGGGGAGTGGAAAGAGTCCAAGCTGGTAGATGATAGGTGAAGCCAGATAAGAGTGAAACTGAGTGGGTGGGGGAGATGGGAGATGAAGTGAGACGTTGTGAGGTGGTAGGTGGAAAATCAAAGGGCTGAAAAGAAGGAATCTGATACGATAGGAGAGCGGACCATGGTAAAAAACTGAAGTAAAAGAGGAACCAGAGGGAGACGATTCGCAGTGGAGAAGAGAGAAGTGGGGAGACGGAATGGAGGAGACGGGCGTGTGGGCTGATGAAAAGAAAAGGTGGAGGTAGAAGTTAAAGATGTCGATGTTCATGCTATCGGGTTGTAAACTACCCGGATGATATGAGGTGTTGCTCCTCCAACCTGAGGGTGCACACATCGGGTTATTTAAACGATGAACTGGAAGAGAGAGTGGATTATTAATTTTCCCCTGGGATCCCTATTAAATCAACATCCTCTCACCTTAAATCGGTGCCCTCTGGTTGTTGATTCCAGAAAAGCGGGGAAAAGGACTGCGCACGTTCCCCATTTCTGTACACTCATAGTTTGGAACACCTGAATAATGTCAGCCTCAATCTCCTGCACTTGAAGGTGTTGATGCACCATCAATAACTCTCGGAGACGTGAGACGAGATATAGGCTTTTTATTGGCTGGAAGAAAGAACAAGCAGCAAATGACCACCACACGACATCCTGGAGACTGAGGCCGGGGCTGTGTCTCCAATCGCCTTTCTACCGGGGTCCGTGGGAGGAGCCACGGTCTGTGGGAGGGGCCACAGGAGCAGTCAGCAGTGGGGGCGTGTCTAGACAGGTATATGTAGTTCACCACAGGTGTGGAATCCCAACCTGCCCAACATCTCTCCAGAACAGCCCCTCGCGTATCGGCACCATTCTCGTAAATGGACACTGTACTCACTGCTTGACGTCCTCTCTCCGAAAACAGCACGACCAACAATAACCTAACCCTAATGCAACCTTACTAGCCTCTTCTTCAGACCATGAGATATGAGACAGAGGCTGTTCAGCCATTCCTTTGTGTCCAATTGATCATCTATCTCAATACCAATCTCCCGTCTTCTCCCCATAATCTTTGCACATCCATTTAAAATACACTCTACTCCGTCCGTGCCAATGAATTCCAAAGATTTAGCACTCCCTAACTACAGAAATTCCTCCTCATCTCTGCTCTCAGTGGATGCCCTGTATATTGAGGCCGTGGCCTCTGGGCCCAGACTCACACAGTATAGGAAACATCTTCTTCATAGCCACTCTGTCGAGGCCTTTGAATATTAAATAGGTTTCAATGAGATCCCTTCTCTTTCTTCTAGACCAGCGAGTACAGGGTCAAAGCTGTCTAACGCTCCTCTTACGTTAACCCTTTCATTCCTGGAATCATTCTCGTGAACCTCCTCTGGACCCACTCCAATACGAGCACATCTTTTTCTCAGATAGGAGGTCAGAAACTGCTCACAATACACCAAGAGCGATCTGACCAATACGTTATCAAGCTACAATATCACATCCTTGCGCTTACATGCTGATATTACATTTGTCATCCTTAATCGACTCAATCTTCAAGCAAGCCTGTAGGAACTCCTGCTCAAGGACTCCCAAGTCTCTATGCACGTCTGATTTTTGAATTTTCTCCATTTTTTTTCCTACGCCCTTATTCCTTCTACCAGATGTACATGACCGTACACTTGCATACACTGTATGTCATCTGCTACTTGGTTGCCTGTTCTCCAAACCTATCTAAGACCTGCTGCAGACTCCTGCTTTGCTCTAAACTACCTGTTCCGTACCTAACTTTGCATCAACTGCCAAGATCGTCACCAAGGTATCAATTCCGTCACCAATATCATTCATAATTAACATGAAAAGATGGGGTCTCAATACTGATCCCTACGGAACATCATTAGTTACCAACAGCAAAACAGAATTCTCCACATTAGACAATAGACAATAGACAATAGGTGCAGAAGTAGACCATTCGGCCCCTCGAGTCTGCACCGCCATTCTGAGATCACGGCTGATCATTCACTATCAATACCCAGTCCCTGCCTTGTCCCCATATCCCTTGATTCCCCTATCCATCAGATATCTATCTAGCTCCTTCTTGAAAGCATCCAGAGAATTGGCCTCCACCGTCTTCCGAGGCAGTGCATTCCACACCTGCACAACTCTCTGGGAGAAAAAGCTCTTCCTCAACTCTGTTTTAAATAACTGACCTCTTATTCTCAATCCATGCCCTCTGGTACTGGACTCTCCCAACATCTGGAACATATTTCCTGCCTCAATCCTATCAAATCCTTTAATTATCTTAAACGTTTCAATCAGATCCCCTCTCAATCTCCTCAATTCCAGCGTGTACAAGCCCAATCTCTCCAATCTCTCTGCGTAAGATAGCCCTGCCATCCTCAGGAATCAACCTAGTGAATCTACGCTGCACTTCCTCAATTGCCAGAATGTCCTTCCTTAAACCTGGAGACCAAAACTGTACACAATATTCCAGGTGTGGTCTCACCAGGGCCCTGTACAAATGCAAAAGGACATCCTTGCTCTTGTATTCAATTCCCCTTGTAACAAAGGCCAACATTCCATTTGCCCTCTTCACTGCCTGTTGCACTTGCTCATTCACCTTCATTGACTGGTGAACTAGGACTCCTAGGTCTCTTTGCATTTCTCCCTTACCTAACTCGACACCGGTCAGACAATACTCTGCCCTCTTGTTCCAGCTTCCAAAGTGGATAACTTCACATTTATTCACATTGAATTTATTCACATTGAATCAGAATTATTCTGATTCTTTCTCCCTTGTCAGTCAGCCGTTCTTCGATACATACAAGTATCTTTCCCGTAATTCCATGAGCTGTGATCTTGTTAAGCAGCCTCACGTGAAGCACCTTAGAAACATAGGAAACCTGCAACAAAATGCAGGCCCTTCGGCCCACAAAGCTGTGCTGAACATGTCCTTACCCTAGAACTAGCTAGGCTTACCTATAGTCCTCTTTTTTTTTTAGCTTCATGTACATATCCAGGAGAGTCTTAAAAGACCCTATCGTTTCTACCTCAACCACCGTCGCTGGCAGCCCATTCCACTCACTCACTACTCTCTGCAGAAAAAAATGTACCCCGATATCTCCTCTGTACCTACTTCCAAACACCTTAAAACTGTGCCCTCTCGTGTTAACCAATTCAGCCCTGGGACAAACCCTCTGTCTGTCCACATGATCAATACCTCTCATCATCTTATACAACTCTATCAGGTCACTTCTCATCCTCCGTCACTCCAAGTAGAAAAGGTTGATTCTACTCAAACTATTCTCATAAGGCATGCTCCCTAATCCAGGCAACACAACTCGTATATCCCCTCTGCACCCTTTCTATAGTTTCCATATCCTTCTTGTAATGAAGCAACCGGAATTTAGCAAATAACTCCAAGTGGGGTCTCACCAGGACCCTATATATCTGCAACATTACCTCTCGGCTCTTAAACTCAATCCCAGGGAAGGCCAATGCACCGTATGCCTTCTTAACCACAGGGTCAACCTGTGTAGCAGCTTTGAGTGTCCAATAGACTCGGACCCCAAGATCCCTCTGATCCTCCACACTGCCATGAGTCTCACCATTAATGCTATATTCTGCCATCATATTTGACCTAATAAAATGAACAACTTCACACTTAACTGGGTTGAACGCTATTTGCCACTTCTCAGCACAGTTTTGCATACTCGCAAAATCCCGCTGTAACCTCTGACAGCTCCCCACCCCCACACTATCCAAAACACCCCGAACTTTGCATCATCAGCAAAATTACTGTCCCATCCCTCCACTTCCTCATCCGGGTCATTTATAAAAACCACAAAGCGTAGGGGTCTGACAGCAGATCCCTGAAGCACACCACAGGTCACCGATCTCCATGCAGAATATGACCCGTCTACAACCACTCTTTGCCTTCTGTGGCCAAGCCAGTTCTGGATGCACAAAGCAATGACCCCTTGGATCCCATGCCTCCTTACATTCTCAATAAGCCTTGCATGGGGTATCTTGTTAAAGATGATCTTAAAATTCGGAGCAATCAACAGCCTCTGTCTCTGCTTTATCTATCCCGCCTGTTATTTCCTCAAAGTATTCCAAGAGATTTGTCCGACACTATTTCCTGTAAAAGCATCGTGCTGACTTTGCCCTACTTCAACATGCATCTGCAATTACAGTTTCCAAAAAACTCACCCTTAATACACTCCAACATCTTCCTGACCACTGAGGTCAGACTAACTGTCCTATAATTTTCATTCTTTGCCCCCCTCTCTTCTTAAAGAGTGGAGTGACATTTGCAACTTTCTAGTCCGCCAGAACCGTTCCAAAATCTAGCGATTTTTCATAGATCATTACTCATTACTTTAAGAGAAAACTTAGGGGAGTCCAGTTGGAAGTTGTTGGTACTCGGCAGATTAATGCTTTGGCACTGACTAGATTGGCCGAGTGGCATTTTCCTGTGTTGTAGTGTTCTATGACTCTAATGCCTTCACAATCTCTTCAGCTGCATCTCTCTGAACCCTGAGGTGTTCACCTTCTGGTCCAGGAGTCTTATCTACCTCCAGGCCTTTCAGCTTCAAAACACCTTCTCTCCTTGGTAAAAGCATGTATCCTCAGTTCTGCCCCAGATACTCCTAAATGTTTGGCATTTATGTAATAAATTCAATGACACAATTGTAGTAGGTGATTTCAATCTGCAGAATAGGGAAAGTCAGATCTCAAGAGAGGGAATGTATTGAATGCTTAAAAAATGGCTTTTTTAGAGCAGCTGATGGTTGCGCCTATTCGAGGAATTGCTATCTTACATAGGGTTTTGTGTAATAACCCAGATATTATTAGGGAGGTTAATGTAAAGGAAACATTAGAAGCAGTGATCGTAATATGGTTGAATTCCTACTGCAATTTGTGAGGGAGAAGCATAGGTCACATGCGTTGTATCGCAATGGAATAAAGGAAATTACAGAGGCATGAGAGAGGTGATTCCCCAAGTGGATTGGAGAAGGATACTGGTGGGGATGACACCAGAGCAGAAATGGCTGACATTACTGGGAATAGTTCATAATGTACCGGATAGATATGTCCCGCAGAAGTAGTTCTCAAACAGTGGGGCTAGGCTACGGTGGCTGACAATATAAGTTATGGACTGTACAAAACCCAAGGAAAGTGCATATAAGGTAGCAAAAGTGAATAGGAAGTTCGATAATTGGATAATTTTTAAAATCCAACAAGCAACTAAAGGAAAAACTATATGAAGGGGAAAGGTGAAGTTATGACAGAAACTAGACAATAATATAAACTATTATAAAAATGCAAAAGTGAGGCGAGAGTTGATATTGGACCACTGGAAAATGATGCTCATGGGATACAAATGGGAAAGAGTTGGTAGACGAACTTGACAGTACTTTACATCCGACTTCTCTGTGGAAGACACCAGCAGTGTGCCAGAGATCCCTGAGTGTCAGGGAGCAGGAGGGAGTGCCATTGCTATTAAAAAGGAAAACGTGCGAGGCAAACTCAGGTTCTTAAAGTGGATAAGTCACCTGGACCAGATGGACTACATCCCAGAGTCCTGAGAGAGGTTGCTGAAGAGCTAACAGATTCATTGGTCATGACCTGTCAATAATCATTTGATTCTGGTGTGGTCCCGGAGGAAAGGAAGATTGCAAATGTCAATCCTCTCTTTGAGAAGGGATGAAGGCAAAAGAAAGCTAGTTATAGTCCAGTTAGCCTAACTTCAGTGACTGGGAAAGCGTTTGAGTCTATTACAACAGATGATGTTTTGGGGTACTGGGAGACTAATGATAAAATAAGTCAAAGCCAGCATAACTTCTGTACAGGGAAATCTTGCCTGAAAAATCTGTTAGCGTTTTTGGAGGAAGTCATAATCAGGATGGACAAACAAGAGGCAGTGGATGTAATTTACTTGGACTTTCAGAAGGCATCTGATAACGTGCCACATATGAGACAGCTTAAAGGATAAAAATCAGAAGAAATGCTGGCGTGGATAGAGGAATGGTTGACAGCCAAGAGGTGGCAAGTCGGAAGAAAAGTTGCCTTTTCTGGATGGCTAACAGTGACTAGTGGTCTTCAGGGGTCAGTAATCGATCCGCTACTTTTTGATTTGGATAATGGAACTGATGGCTTTGTGGCAAGTTTGTGGATGATTCAAAGATAGGTGGAGGTGTTAGTAGTGCTGGGGAAGCAATTCGATTGCAGCAGGACACAGACAAATTTGAAGAATGGGCAAAAAAGTGGAAGATGGAATACAATTTTGGGAAATGTACGATAATGTATTTTGGCTAAAGGAACAATAGTGAACTATTATCTGATCAGGAAGAAGGTTCAAACAACAGAAGTATATATGAGTCCTCAAGTAAGACTCACAGAAGGTTAATTTACAGGTTGAGCCTGTGGTAAAGAAGGCAAATGCAATGCTGGCATTTATTTAAAGTGAAATAGAATCTATAAGCAAGAAGATAACGCTGGTACTTTATAAGACACTACTTAGGCTGCACTGAGAGTATTTGGGACCCATATCTCAGAAAATGCGTGTTGTTATTGGAGAGAGTCCAGAGGATGCTCAAGAAGATGATTCCAGGAATGAAGGGGTTAAGATATGAGGAGCGTTTGCCAGCCTTGGACCTGTATTCCTGCACTGACCTACATTTAATAAGTGCTGGTGGTGCGGAGAGGGGTGTTAAATCTCACAGAAATTCACCGAATTTGGAAAGGTGTAGATAGTGTGGTTGAGGAGAGGACTTCTCGTATGGTGGGGGTAGCCATAACAGAAGGCACAGCCTCAAAACTCAGGAGCAACCTTTTCGAGTATTTAGGAGGATTTTATTTAGTCAGAGTAGTGAATCTGTGGAATTCTCTGAAATAGACAGCGGCGGGAGCCTAACTGTGGGTACATTTAAGGCAGAAGCTAATAGTTTGCTGATCAGTCAGGGCATTACAGGACATGCCGAGGAAGCAGGTGCATGGAGTTGAGTGAGAACCGGGATCAGCCATGATGGAATAGTGGAGCAGACATGATGGGGCTGAATGGCCTAATTCTGCTCCTATGTCTTATGGTCTTGTACTGCTAGTGTCTTACAGTGAAGACTTTGATAAAATACCTGTTACGTTTGGCCGCTATTTCTTTGCTTTATTACTAAATCACCAGCATCACCTTCCAGCGGTACAACATCAACTCTTGCCTCTCTTTTACTCTTTATTTATCTGAACATCTTTTGATACTTGATATTATGGTTCACTTACCTTAATTTTTCATCTTGTCTCTCCCGTGTGTGTTTTTTTAAGTTGTCTTCTGTTGGCTATGTAAAAGCTTTAAAATCGTTGAACTTCCCACTATTTTCTTGCAATATTATATGACCCCACTTTTTCTTTTATTTCTTTCAAATTCTGTGGATGCTGGAAATCCAAGCAAAACATACACAAAATGCTGCCAGAACCTCGGAGGCCAAGCAGCATATATGGGAAATGGTAAACAGTCGATGTTTTGCACCGAGACCCTTCATCAGGTCGGTGGGGGGGGGGGGGGGGGGGTGGGGGGAGATGAGACGTCAGAGGAAGCAGAGTGGGGGAGAAAGTGGTGGAAGAAGTGGTAGGCGATAGGTGAAACTGGGAGAGGAGGAGTAGTGAAGGAAAAAAAAAACTTCTTTGGATATAATTTCCTTAATGATTCTCGAAAGTTCATTGCTAATGCCTCCACATCTCTTCAGCCACAACTTTCAGTTCTCTGGGGTGTACATCATCCGGTCCAGTGACCTATTTACCTTCAGACAATCGCTGTTTCCCAAGAACCTTCTCCCGAGTAACGTAACTTTACAATTCTGACCACTGACAACTGTGACTTCCATATTCCTGCCAGTGTCTTCAATAAGAGTGATTTATAATACTTATTCGGTTCACCTGCCATCACTTTGTACCCCCATCCCATTACTACCTCTCCAGCATTATTTTTCAGAGGTCTGATATCCACTTCCGCCTCTCTTTTACACTATATGTACCTGAAGAAAAATGTGGAAACCTCTTTAATATTACTGGCTAGCTCACCTATGTATTCCATCTTTTCCTTCTTTAATTATTTTAGTTGCATTCTGTTTGTTTTTAAAAGCTTCCCAATCCTCTAACTGCCAAGTAATTTTTGCTCTAAGCCCCCTGGTTGGTTTTTATGTTGTCGTTGACATCTCTTATGAGCCATGGTTTTCTCACCTTACTTTGAGAATACCACTTCTTTTACCAAGACACTTCTTTGGGACCGTTGATACCCACATATCTGGAGAATCAACAAGCAAAGACAATAGAAGGTAGTGCAAAATCGGGAAAACCTTTGCCAAAATTTAGTTCAAGGCTGAAACCTGTCAAACAGAGCTCAATAATTAACAAATACAACAAAGGCAATAAACACTTCCATCAATACCAACATTGACACTTTTAATGAAAATATCAGTCCCATTTCATCAGTAAAATTTACAAAGATAAATCAGAAATAACAACATTAGAGAACTCTATTTACACTCAGACCCACATAAGATTAAAACTACCTTGGACAAAAGGAGGAAGAGGAAAAACATATGGAAAAAAAAATCACACAACAGTCAGATAAAACTTCTGTAGCCTTCTGGTAAGCCTCAGGCTTGCTCAGCTCGCTTTCTTCTCGGGGGAGCAGTCTTTGCCCCTGCCAATTTGTGTAATCGAGTTTGTGTGGATGCTGCGTGATGTACCCCACACTGCAAAATAACAGACAGTACACTATATGCAATTAAATAATTACACTTTATAAGTACTTCTTGGTGATGGGTTAGTAGAAATAAATGCAATAAAGGCACCAAGACAGTAACTCTATCAGTTGGAGCTCATGAATCAGGTATCTTTTCCTCCAAATGATGTCCTCAAAACTCCACTGACCCTGGAATGGGACCACCCTCGGTTGTCGACCAAAATGCTCCACACAAGTCTGTCCTTGTCCCCTCTCCTCACTAAAGACCCTGGGCCTCGGACTCCCACTTGGGGTGGGTTCAGTCAGCCAGCTTACAGAATTTCTCAGGTCGTGTCTCCTCCCTCTGTCCCCATTGTGCCTTCTAACCAAAGCCTGCGAAAATCAATAGCTTTCACACGCAAGAAAGAATAACATCTATTCAGTTGCTTAGCAACAGCATTCCAAATTCAAGTAATCTATGGTTAAAAGCCAAATATGCTGCTATAGAGAGCCCCTTACATCAACACTTAATATTACAAAGAAGCCATTTTATTAGCCATAGCAGTTAACATAAAAAAGAAACCCTTTACACTTTTAAGTATATACTTTCATCAGAAATGAACAGGATTCAACGCTCCTTCTGTGTATATGCAATTACAATAAGAAATACAGACCAGAAAACTTAAATGAGAGTCTAATTATCACTAAGGAAGAAAACATTAACCAGTGGAATGAGTATGACCCTCCATGGGAGAAATCCCAATAATCTGAGCAGACGAGATGTTGACAAGGAAGCATTGAGCACCTGACTGAGAGTTGGAGACCTCTTCCCAGAAACAGAGGGGTTCCTTGCAGAAATACAGGACAAAGTAGTTAACAAAAAGAATAAAAAAATCAGAAATACATACAATACAAGCAAACAAGGCAGCAAGTACAGAAAATGCCATGAGAAACCAGACACAATCTAACACATTCCAGGATCCTGCAGCAGTTTAACTCAATCGGATTACTTATGCAGGTACAATCAAGTGGCAAATATCATTCACTAAAATCTTGCTTTAAAATACAAACTCATGAATGACCTCTGTAACTTCATTAAGGCACCATAAATTCAAGCCTGATCCAGTTAGGGACAGAATCTCACAATTTATATGATCATCAATAAATTATTACAGATAGGATAATCTACAATAACCACCCAGCTATAATATTAAAGGATAAACAAGCAGGAACAACTCCCTCAATGGATATAACCATTCTGAATACATACATCTGCCTCGACCAATGGGGCATCTCACCACAGACATTGTTTGCGTTGTTAGTCTGACAACCAAATTATTTTCCCTGTCAATCAGCTTCCAAATGTTGCTACTCTGTCATTTGTAGCCACGCCCCACTGCTGAATCCCTTCTGCTCATCATACGTTCTTACCCCGACCATCATCCAGGGCCCCAAACTCGGCCCTGAGTGGACCCATTGAACATCCAACTAATGGTTTCCCATTCTGCTTTCAGTCTCTAGAGGACAGTGGTGTTTTCTAACAACCCTTTAGAAGCAGGGAAAATGACCCATAATGTTGAAAAGGAAACCCTGATTAAGGAGGTTAACTCCCAATGTCATTTTTCCTCAGCCCAGAGATTTGAGGAGCGAAGAACATCTCGACTTCTTCAGTCTGCAGAAAATTCAAGGGAAACCTCTTCACCCACAGAGTGGTGACTGTCTGGAACCCATCACCACAGGAAGAGCAAGAGGTGAACAATAGGGGAGGATTTAAAAGGACTGTCATGGAACAGAATCACTGGCCGGGTCCAGCAGACCTGAGTGCACTAGTTGTGTTATAAATTCACTACGTATCAAAGACAGAGTTTAAAATAGAACTGATTTATTTGTCACAGATACAGAACAGGCTCTTCAGCCCTACGATGCTGTGCCCACCCATATAATCCCCTAAAAAAAGTACTAAACCCACACTACCCAATAACCCTCTATTTTTCTTTCATCCATGTGGCTGTCTAAGAGGCTCTGAAATACCTCTAATATTTTATCCTCCACCAGCATCCCTGGCAAGTCATTCCTGGCACCCACAACCCTCTGTGTAAAAAAACTTACCCCTGATGTCTCCCCTAAGCTTCCCTCCCTTAACTTTGTACATATGCCCTCTGGTGTTTGCTATTCAGATCATGGCTATCCACCCTATCTATGCCTCTTATAATCTTGTAGACCTCTATCAAGTCCCCTCTCATTCTTCTACGCTTTAAAGAGAAAAGTCCCAGCTCTGATAATCTCACCTCATAAAACTTTTTCCAATCCAGGCAACATCCTGGTAAATCTCCTCTGCACCCTCTGCATAGGTTCCACATTCTTCCTATAATAAGGTGACCAGAATTGAACACAACGCTCTAAGTGTGGTCTCACCAGAGATTTGTAGAGTTGCAACATGAGCACTCTATTTTTGAACTCAATCCCGTTATTAATGAAGCCTAGCATCCCATAGGCCTTCGTAACATCCATATCAACCTGTGCAGCGAACTTGAGGGTGTATGGATTTAAAACCAAAGGCCCCTTTTTCCATCCACACTCTGAAGTAACCGACCACTAACCTTGTATTCAGCCTTCTTGTTCATCCTGCCAAAATGCATCACCTCACACTGATCCGGATTGAACTCCATCTGCCACTTTTCTGCCCACCTCTATATCCTGCCTATATCCTCCTGTAACCTTCAACAACCTACAGCTCCATACACAATTCCTCCAATCTCGACGTCAGCGTCGAGCGCGCACTTTAAAAGGCAGGACTTCTTGTCAGAGTGGTCATTTGAATCGGGAGCAAGTTACAGCTTGTGATTCAGCTGGGAGCTCAGAGAATTCGACCGTGTAGGTGGGATTTAAGCCTACCTGGTCAATACCTGTGGAGGAGGGGGAACTGCGCAGGCACAAGTGACGTCAGCGTCGAGCGCGCACTTTAAAAGGCAGGACTTCTTTTCAGAGCGGGCAGCGTAGACCGTGGAAGCAGAGTCCTGGGCTTTGGCTAAGTGGGCTTCGGCGTAAGGGGACTTCGGTAAGGCTGTGTGATTGCTCGCTGAGGGGAAGAAGGTAAGGTCACTAGGTGCTTTTTAGACTTACTCTATTAATTCAGTTCAGGTATGGGGGAGACAGTCAGAGCAGTGGTGTGCTCCGTATGCAGTATGTGGGAGGTCAGGGTCAACACAGTTGTCCCTGATGACCACACTGGCAAGAGGTGCGTCCAGCTGCAGCTCCTATCAGCCCGAGTTAGGGAGTTGGAGCGGGAGCTGGATGAACTACGGATCATTCGGGAGGCAGAAGCAGAGATAGATAGGAGTTATCAGGAGGTAGTCACACCAAAAAACCAAGAAGTAGGCAGATGGGTGACGGTCCAGAGAGGCAGGGGGAGCAGGCAGAGAGAGGAGAGCACCCCTGCGGCCATTCCCATTAACAATAAGTATACCGTACTGGATACTGTTGATGGGGATGACCTACCAGGAATGAGTTGTAGTGGTCCTGCCTCTGGCACAGAGGTTGAACCCTCAACTAGAAAGGGGAGGAGGGAAGAGAAGAGAGCGATAGTTTTAGGGGATTCTATAGTTAGGGGGGCAGATAGGAGATTTTGTGGGGCAGATCGGGAGTCTCGGATGGTATGTTGCCTCCCTGGTGCCAGGGTCCGGGACATCTCAGATCGGGTGCAGGCTATTCTTGAGAACGAGGGCATGAACCCAGATGTAGTGATCCATGTAGGGACCAACGATGTAGGTAAGGTGAGTTAGCGGGTCCTGCTTAGAGAGTTCAGGGAGTTAGGAGTGAAGCTGAAAGGCAGGACCTCCAGGGTGACAATCTCGGGATTGCTACCTGTGCCACGTGCGAGGGAGGCGAAGAATAGAATGATTATGCACATTAATACGAGGCTGAGAGCATGGTGCAGGAAGGAAGGGTTTAGGTTTTTGGATAATTGGTCTTTATTCCAGGGACATTGGGATCTGTTTCGAAGGGACGGTCTACATCTGAACCGGAGGGGTACTAACATTCTTGCAGGAGTGTTTGCCAGTGCTGCTCGGGGGGGTTTAAACTAGATGTGCAGGGGGCAGGGATCCAGATCCAGAGGGTTAGTCAGAAGGAGCATGGGGTTAAATGTGTAGAAGGTTTGGGTGATCTTGAGAAGGTCATCAAAATTCAGGGTGCAATTAGCCCGATGGAAGTTCAAGGAGCTGGGTTAGGTACAGTAGACAGTGTTTTAAGCAAAGAGAGGAGGAATGGGCTAAGAATTCTTTACTTGAATGCGCGTAGTGTCAGAAATAAGACAGATGAGCTTGAAGCTCAGATGAAAATGGGGAACTACGATGTTGTTGGGATAACGGAGACATGGCTGCAAGGGGATCAGGCCTGGGAATTGAGTGTACCAGGGTATACCTGCTATCGTAGAGACAGAAATATGGGAAGAGGGGCCCTGTTGGTGAAATAGGGGAAGAGGTGGCCCTGTTGGTGAGGAATGAGATTCAGTCCTTAGCAAGAGGTGACTTGGGAACAGGGGAAGTAGAGTCTGTGTGGATTGAGCTGAGGAACAGTAAGGGTAAAAAGACCCTAATGGGTGTTGTGTACAGGCCCCCAAACAGTAGCGTGGATATTGAGTACGTTGATTAGGGAGTTAACATTGGCATGTGCTAAAGGTAATGTAGTCGTTATGGGAGATTTCAACATGCAGGTGAACTGGGAGAATCAGGTAGGTGCTGGACCCCAGGATAGGGAGTTTGTGGAGTGTCTAAGGGATGTATTTTTGGAACAGCTTGTGCTTGAGCCAACCAGGAACGAGGCTATTTTGGACTTGGTGATGTGCAATGAACAGGAATTGATAAGTGATCTTGAAGTAAAGGAGCCATTAGGAAGTAGTGATCATAACATGATAAGTTTTTATCTACAATTTGAGAGGGATAAGGGCAGATCAGAGGTGTCAGTGTTGCAATTAAATAAAGGAAACTACGGAGCCATGAGGGAAGAGCTGGCCAAAGTTAAATGGGCGGATGCCCTGGCAGGAAAGACAGTGGATCAGCAGTGGCAGATATTCTTGGGCATAATACAAAAGATGCAAAAGCAGTTCATTCCAATGAGAAGGAAGGAGCCACAGTGGTTGACAAAGGAAGTCAGAGATTGTATAGCATTAAAGAAAAAGAAGTATGACAGGGCTAAGATGAGTGGGAATACAGATGATTGGGAAAGTTTTAAGGAACAGCGGATCTTAACTAAAAAAGCAATACGGAGAGAAAAAATCAAGTATGAGCTCAGTCTAGCCAGGAATATAAAAGGGGATAGCAAAAGCTTTTTTAGCTATGTGAAGAGAAAGAAGATAGTTAAGAACAATGTTGGCCCCTTGAAGAATGAATTGGGAGAAATTGTTATGGGAAACAGGGAAATGGCAACAGAATTTAATGCATACTTTAGATCTGTCTTCACCAGGGAGGACAGAAGCAATCTCCCAGATGTATGGATGGGCCAGGGTCATAAGATATCAGAGGAATTGAGACAGATTGACATTGGGAAAGAAACTGTGATGAGTAGACTGGTAGGACTGAAGGCTAATAAATCCCCGGGTCCAGATGGTCTGCATCCGAGGGTTCTAAAAGAGGTGGCTCAGGAAATTGCGGATGCATTGGTGATCATTTTCCAATGTTCCTTAGATTCAGGATCAGTTCCTGAAGATTGGAGAGTGGCTAATGTTATCCCACTTTTCAAGAAGGGAGGGAAGGAGAAAACGGAGAACTATCGCCCTTTTAGCCTAACGTCAGTCGTGGGGAAGATGCTTGAGTCCATTATTAAGGACGAAATAGTGGCACATCTAGATGGCAGAAATAGGATTAGGCCGAGCCAGCATGGATTTACCAAGGGCAAATCATGCTTGACTAATCTGTTGGGAGTTTTTTGAGGGTGTAACAAGGATGTTAGACGAGGGTAAGCCAGTGGATGTTGTATACCTAGATTTTCAGAAGGCATTCGATAAGGTGCCACATAGGAGATTGGTGAGTAAAATCAGAGCTCATGGCATTGGGGGCAGGGTTTCAACATGGATAGAAAACTGGTTGGCAGATAGAAAGCAAAGGGTAGCAGTGAATGGGTGTTTCTCGGACTGGCTGGAGGTGACTAGTGGGGTACCACAGGGCTCTGTATTGGGACCACAGCTCTTTACGATTTATGTCAATGATTTAGATGAGGGCATTGAAAACTATATCAGCAAGTTTGCTGACGATACTAAACTGGGTGGCAGTGTGACATGCGAAGAGGACGTTAGGAGAATACAGGGAGACTTGGATAGGCTGGGTGAGTGGGCAGATACTTAGCAGATGTCATTCAATGTGAATAAATGTGAAGTTATCCACTTTGGAAGCAGGAACAAGAGGGCAGAGTATTGTCTGAACGGTGTAGAGTTAGGTAAGGGAGAAATGCAAAGAGACCTAGGAGTCCTAGTTCACCATTCAATGAAGGTGAATGAGCAAGTGCAACAGGCAGTGAAGAGGGCAAATGGAATGTTGGCCTTTGTTACAAGGGGAATTGAATACAAGAGCAAGGATGTCCTTTTGCATTTGTACAGGGCCATGGTGAGACCACACCTGGAATATTGTGTACAGTTTTGGTCTCCAGGTTTAAGGAAGGACATTCTGGCAATTGAGGAAGTGCAGCGTAGATTCACTAGGTTGATTCCTGGGATGGCAGGGCTGTCTTACGCAGAGAGATTGGAGAGATTGGGCTTGTACACGCTGGAATTGAGGAGATTGAGAGGGGATCTGATTGAAACGTTTAAGATAATTAAAGGATTTGATAGGATTGAGGCAGGAAATATGTTCCAGATGTTGGGAGAGTCCAGTACCAGAGGGCATGGATTGAGAATAAGAGGTCAGTTATTTAAAACAGAGTTGAGGAAGAGCTTCTTCTCCCAGAGAGTTGTGGAGGTGTGGAATGCACTGCCTCGGAAGACGGTGGAGGCCAATTCTCCGGATGCTTTCAAGAAGGAGCTAGATAGATATCTGATGGATAGGGGAATCAAGGGATATGGGGACAAGGCAGGGACTGGGTATTGATAGTGAATGATCAGCCATGATCTCAGAATGGCGGTGCAGACTCGAGGGGCCGAATGGTCTACTTCTGCACCTATTGTCTATTGTCTATTGTCTATAATCTTCATGTTATCTGCAAACTTGCTCACCCATCCTTCCACCTCTTCATCCATGTCATTTATAAAAATCACAAAAGCAAGGGTTCCAGGACAGATAACTGCAGTACTACACTAGTCACCAACCTCCAGGCAGAATACTTTCCTTTTACTACTACCCTCTACTTTCTTCCTTTAAGCCAATTTTTATCCAAACAACTAAGTTTCCATTGATCCCATGCCTCTTGACTTTCTGGATGAGTCTCTTGTGAGGGCTCCTGTCAAATGCCTTACTAAAATCCGTGTAGACCACATCTTCCACACTACCCTCATCAATTTCTTTTGTTTCCTCTTCAAAAAACTCAATTAGGCTCAAGAGGCAAGATCTTCCCTTCACAAAGCTATGTTGACTATCCTTGAGTGGACTGTACTTCTCCAAATACTCGTAGATCCTACCCTTAAGAATCCTTTCCAATACTTTGCAGACCACCAACATAAGATTCACTGGTCTATAGTTCCAGGATTCTCTCTATCACCTTTTTCAAACAAGGGAATTACATTTGCCATTCTCCAATCCTCCGGCACCTCCCCTGCAGCCAAAGAGAATTCAAAGAGAGTAGCTACTGCTCCAGCAATCTCTTCTGTCACTTCCCACAGCAACCTGGGGTATATCATGTCCGCAGCCCTGGGGATTTATCAATCTTAATGTTCTTAAGAAGATCCAACGTTTCTTCTTCCTTAATCTTCACATTGTCCAGCACACAGGCTTGTTCTATTTCAACCTCAGCCAGATCAACATCATTTTCACTTGTGAATACTGAAGCAAAGTATTCATTTAGTACCTCCCCAACCTCCTCCGCCTCCAGGCACATGTTGACATCTTTATCCTTTATTGACCCCACCTTCATTCTTGGCATCCTTCTGTTCTTGATATATGGACAGAACACATTGGGGTTCTCCTTAATCCTACATGCCAAGGCCTTCTCATGCCCCCTTTGAGCTCTCCTAAGTCCTTTCTTACTCTCCTTCCTGGCTACCCTAAATTTCTCATGAGCCCCTCCTGCTTCCTGTTCCATATATCTAACATATGCTTGCTCTTGACGTGTTGCCTCACGTGTTTCATCAGCCATGGTTCCCTTTTCCTACCATTTTTCCTTGCCTTAGTGGGACATACCTATCCTGACCCAGCACAAGTGTTCCCTAAACTTCCTTCACATTTGTTCTGTGCTTTCACCTTTGAACATCTGTTTCCAATTTACTCTCGCTAGTTCCTGCCTCATCCCTTCAGTTAGCCATTCCCCAGTTAAGCACTTTCCCATTTTGTCTGTTTTCACTCTTTTCCATGGCTATGCTAAAGCTAAGGGAGTTGCAGTCACTCTCACCAAAATGCTTCCCCACCAAAAGGTCTGTCACCTGACCAGGTTCATTACCCAGAACTAGATCCAGTATAGCCTCTCCTCTCGTCGGCCAGTCCACATACTGTGTCAGGAATCCTTCTTGATCGCACCTGAAAAATTCAGCCCCATCTATCCCCCTTGCATTCAGGAGGTGCCAGTCAATATGAGGTAAGTTGAAATCACCCATAACTACCACCCTGTCTTTCCTGCACCATTCTAAAATCTGCCTCCTTATCTGCTCCTTGCTGTCCCAAGGGCAATTTGGGAGCCTATAGACTACTCCCAGCACAGTGATTGATCCCTTCCTATTTCTGACTTCCACCCAGACCGACACAGTGGATACTCCCTCTGCAGAGTCCTCCACATCAATAGCCATGATACTATCCCTGACCCCTGATAGTAGCCATGATAGCAGCAATGCTACTCACCTCCCCCTTTGCTACCTCCTATCCTATTCCTTTTAAAACACCTAAACTCCGGTACCTGCATCAGCCAAGTTTCAGCAACAGCCACAACGCCGTAGATCCACGTACTGATCCATGCCCTAAGTTCATCCCGTTTATTCCTAATATTCCTAGCGTTGAAATAGACAAATTTCAACCCCTCTAACTGGCTACATTTATGTTTTATCCCCTGTCTGTCCTTCCTCACCAACTCAGAACACATAGCATCATGCCCTTGTCCTTCTAAACTCTACTCTCACATTCTGATTCCCACCGCCCCCCCACCCCCAACAAACTAGTTTAAACCCTCCCCAACAGCTCTAACAAACCTGCCCGCCAGGATATTGGTCCCTTTCCAGTTCAGGTGCAGCCCGTCCTTTTTGTACAGTTCAGACCTTCCCCAGAAGAGATCCCAAAGTTCCAGAAATCTGAACTCCTGCCTAAAGCATCTACTCTTCTGTCACGCATTCATCTGCCGTGACTTCCTGTTCCTACCCGCTCTGTCTCGTGGCACAAGCAGCAATCCTGAGATTACCACCCTTGAGGTCCTGCTTTTTAACTTTTTTCCTAACTCCTATATTCATTCTTCAGGACCTCATCCCAACTCCTTTATATGTCATTGGTCCCCACATGGACCACGACATCTGGCTGCTCACCCTCTCCCCTGAGAATGCTGAGAACTCGAACCAAGATATCGCAGACCCCAGCACCAAGGAGGCAACAGACCATCCGGGATTCTCCATCTTTCCCACAGGACCTCTTATCTGTCCCGCAAGCTATCGAATCCCCTATCACTACTGCTCTCCTCTTTTCACTCCTTCCTTTTTGAGCTGAGGGTCCAGTTGCAGTGCCAGAGACGCGACCACTACAACTTGTCCCTGGTAGGTCACTCCCAACTGTATCCAAAATGGTATAATTATTATTGATGGAAACAGCCACAGGGGTGCTCTGCTCTTTCTGTCTATCCACCATCCCTCTCCTGACAGTTAACCAGTTACCTGCCTCCTGACTTTTAGGGATGACTGCATCCGTGAAACTCTGATCTGCTACTGCCTCTGTCTCCCAAATGATCCGAAGTTCATCCAGCTCCAGCTCCAGTTTCCTAACTCGGTTTGACAAGAGCCACAGCTGGATGCACTTCTCTCAGGTGTAGTCATCAGACACAATTGTACTGTCCCTGACTTCCCACATTCTACAATCGGAGCACTGGACTGCCTTATCTACTGCCTCCATTACCAACTCCAAAGATAATTAAATTAATTAAAGAATCTTACCCGGCCTTACCTTACTGGGAGCAAACTTGTCCTCCCCCTCTGCTCGCCAAAACCTCTCGAGCCAAAGCCTCATAGCTCCACTCCTTCACTGGGCGCTCTCCACTCCAGTCCATATTAAACTCAAGTCCCATTAAAGGTGAATATGCAGCAGAAATTCTTCCCATGCACAGTGACCAGGGTGATAACTGGGTGTGGTGAGCAGCAGCAATAATTACAGAGTTCAGCATCGACAGTCACCCTCAAAATAGTGTTCAGCAACGGTGATGGATAAATATCCAGCATACAGCTTATTAAAACTTTCTCCATGGAAGTGTGTCACAGTTGTAACATGCTGCGAGGTTTCACTGCTCATGTAATGGCTTCTCTGCTATGTTTCACTGCTGAGGTAATGATTTCTCTGTAGCAGCAATGTTTAGGTTATGACTAGAGATAACAGGGTTTTGGTGTTCGGGGCTATCCAATGAAAGAAATGTTGTTCTTTCTTGTCAGTCTGGAAGATAAGTTTTCGTGGTCTTTTGCCAGGGAGAGATGAGAAGACACGAACGGAGAGAGTGGGCCCTTTTTCTTTTAGTTTACTTCACTAACCATATCGTCAAAGTAAGAATTATAAAACTTAATCAGTTAATCACATATTGTGTACTGTTTGTTATTTTGGGTACTGATTTGTAACAGGGGATACATCAAGCAGCATCTACCCAAACGAGATTTCTTAAGTTTGGGCGGGCTGGGAGGCTATCACCCCCTATATTAAGTTGCTAGCTGAAGCAAGAGTTACACAGGGTTCGATGACTGAGTGAATCCCTTCCCACATTCACAGCAAGTGAACGGCCTCTCCCCAGTGTGAACTTGCTGGTGTGCCATTAGGGTGGATGACTGAGTAAATCACTTCCCGCAGTCTGAGCAGTGAACGGCCTCACTCCAGTGTGAAATTTCTGATGTACCTTCAGTTGGGATGACTGAGTGAATCCCTTCCCGCAGTTTGAGCAGGTGAACGGCCGCTCCCCAGTGTGAACTCGTCTATGTACCTTCAGTTTGGATGACTGAGTGAATCCCTTCCCACAGTCTGAGCAGGTGAATGGCCTCTCCCCAGTGTGAATTCGCTGGTGTACCTTCAGTTCAGATGACTGAGTGTATCGCTTCCCACAGTTTGAGCATGTGAACGGCCTTTCTCCAGTGTGAACTCGCTGATGTAGCTTCAGTTCGGATGAGCAAGTGAATCCCTTCCCACAGTCTGAGCAGGTGAATGACCTCTCCCCAGTGTGAACTGACTGGTGTCTCAGTAGGTGAGATGATTTAGTGAATCCCTTCCCACAGTCCGAGCAGGTGAATGGCCTCTCTCCAGTGTGAACTCGCTGATGTACCTTCAGTTCAGATGACTGAGTGAACCCTTTCCCGCAGTTTGAGCAGGTGAACGGCCGCTCCCCAGTGTGAACTCGCCTATGTATCTTCAATTTGGATGAGCAAGTGAATCCCTTCCCACAGTCTGAGCAGGTGAACGGCCTCTCTCCAGTGTGAACTCGCTGATGTACCTTCAGTTCTGATGACTGAGTGAATCCCATCCCGCAGTTTGAGCAGGTGAATGGCCTTTCTCCAGTGTGAACTCGCTGATGAACCTTCAGTTCGGATGAGCAAGTGAATCCCTTCCCGCAGTCTGAGCAGGTGAACGGCCTCTCTCCAGTGTGAACTCGCTGGTGTACCTTCAGTCTGGAAGAGCAAGTGAATCCCTTCCCACAGTCTGAGCAGGTGAATGGCCTCTCCCCTGTGTGAACTGACTGGTGTCTCAGTAGGTAAGATGATTTGGTGAATCCCTTCCCACAGTCTGAGCAGACGAACGGCCTCTCTCCAGTGTGAACTCGCTGGTGCACTTTCAGTTTAGATGAGCAAGTGAATCCCTTCCCACAGTCTGAGCAGGTGAATGGCCGCTCACCAGTGTGAACTAACTGGTGTCTCAGTAGGTGAAATGATTTGATGAATCCCTTCCCACAGTCTGAGCAGATGAATGGCCTCTCTCCAGTGTGAACTCGCTGGTGCACTTTCAGTTTAGATGAGCAAGTGAATCCCTTCCCACAGTCTGAGCAGGTGAACGGCCTCTCTCCAGTGTGAACTCGCTGGTGCACCTTCAGTTTAGATGAGCAAGTGAATCCCTTCCCACACATTGAGCAGGTGAACGGCTTCTCTCCAGTGTGAACTCGCTGGTGTATCTTCAGTGTGGATGACTGAGTGAATCCCTTCCCACAGTCTGTGCAGGTGAATGGCCTCTCCCCAGTGTGAACTCGCTGGTGTACCTTCAGTTCAGATGACTGAGTAAATCGCATCCCACATTTTGAGCAGGTAAACGGCCTCTCTCCAGTGTGAACTGACTGGTGTCTCAGTAGGTGAGATGATTTAGTGAATCCCTTCCCACAGTCTGAGCAGGTGAACGGCCTCTCTCCAGTGTGAACTCGCTGATGGACCTTCAGGTTAGATGAACAGGTGAATCCCTTCCCACATTCTGAGCAGGTGAACGGCCGCTCCCCGGTGTGGACTCGCTGGTGAGCCATTAGGTCAAGTAACCGAGTGAATACTTCCCCACAAGTTCAGCAGATGACCAGCCTCTGCCCAGTGTGAACGGACTAGTGTGTCCACAGGTGGAATGACCAACTGAATGCCTTCTCAGCCACAGAAGAGATGAATGGCCTTGCCCAGCGTGAACTTTCTGATGTACGTTCAGTTGAAATGACCGAGTGAATCCCTCCCCACAGTCTGAGCAGGAAAGATGATCGAGTGAATCCCTTGCTCCTCTTCTTAAGTATCTGGACAGAGACCGCAAAACTGGCGTGCTAGGTTCAAGCTTCCCATAGACAAACTCCTTGTCATTTTTAACCTGTAATCATATTTACAAAATCCATCAGTGGGTGTAGGACAACATTTCAGATGAGATCACTAGAGTTGTCAAGGTGTGATCTGGCATCACACTGTTAACAGTGAAGTTCAATCCAAATTGGAGAGAGAAATCAGTTTTAGCTCAGCACAGTGCTGGTATCTGGAATGACCAACAAATTCTCTGATGCTCTTCCTGTCTCTATAAGAATGGGGCATTTCTGCCATCTCCAATCTGTGACCTGGCTGAGTTTGACTCTCTCTATTTGTATTATTTCTTGTTCCCACTGAGCTGCCTGGGTGCCTGGCCCCACAGTAACTGAAACACTCTCACACAAATAGCCGGTAGTGCATTTCACGCACCCACCACTCTCTCAGTAAAAAACTTACCCTTGACATCCCTTCAGTATCTATTTCCAAGCAGAGGAAGAAACCTCTGGCTATCCACATAATCAATGCCCCTCATCATATACATCTAAAAAAAGGCTCTAAACATAAATAAGGAAATTATACATTGCTTTGAGGATTTGTTTGAAGTCTGCAAAATTATGAGGGTATAGATAGGGTAAATGCCAGCAGCGCTTTCCACTGAGGTTGTGTGGGACATCAACCAGAGGTCGTGGGTAAGTGGCGAAGGTGAAAATTTAACGGCAACATGTGGAAAACCTCTTCACTGAAATGGTTGTGAGAGTGTGGAATGAGATGCCAGCACAAGTGGTGAATATGAGCTCAATTTCACCATTTAAAAGAAGTTTGGATGGGAGCCTGGATGGTAGGGATACGGAGGGCAATGGTCCTGGTGCAGGCAGTTGCATTAGACAGATTAAATATTTATTCCGCATTGCAAGATGGGCTAAATAGCCTGTTTCTGTACTGAATTGATCCATGTTTTTATATGACAGAGAATCTGGACAAACGTTTGGAAAATTGGTAGGAGTGACAATGCAGCAGCAGTGGCTGGAGTTCTGGTAGCAATTCAGGAGATGAGGGATCGATACATCCCAAAGAAGTGGAAGCATTGGAGAGGCCGGAGGACACAACCATGGCTGAAATGAGAAGTCAAAGCAACATAAATCCAAAGAGAGGGCAAACAAAAGAGCAAAAACTATTGGGAAGCTTTTAGAAACCAACAGAAGTCTACTAAAAAGAAAGTCAGATGAACTGAGGGCTTGGAATTATGATACTGTAGTCATTAACGAGTCTTGGTAGCACCCAGCAGTCTGAGGCATTTAGAGGAACAAAATAGCTGGGGCCTCAATATCTCTTGAGAACCAAGGTTCCCTGCACCAGTTACCTTTCAACTTTTATTTTGGCAGGCACATACAAACTCCACACCCTCAAAATTTCACTTCTGAAGGCCTCCCACTTACAAGTACTCCTTTGCCAGGAAACAGCCTGTTCCAAACCACACTTGTCAGATCCTTTCTGATACCATCAAAATTGACCTTTCTCCAATTTAGAATCTTAACCCGTGCTCCAGACCTCTCTTTTTCCATAGTTACTTTGAATCTCATGGCAATATGATCACTAATTGCTGTCACCAGCCCTGGATCATTTCCTAACAGCTTATTGCACATTTCTATGTCAGGAAATCTACGTACTGGTTAAGGGCACATTTGACAAACTCTACCCCATCAAGTCCTTTTACAGTGTGGGAGTCCCAGTCAATATATGGAAAGTTAAAATCACTTACTGAATCAACCTTTGTTTTTTGGCATGGTCTGCAATCTCTCTAGAAATTTGTTTGCCTAAATCCCTCAGACTGTTGGGTGCAACCAAGTCACATTAATGGCTACAATATACTTCCCTGTCCTGAGCTCATCTGGCTTTCCTACGATGCTCCTTGCATTGTGATGTACACAGCTCAGCACATTCATCGCACCATGCTCAGCCACTTGATTGCTGACTCTGTCAGAGGTCTGAACAACATCTGACTGGTGTCAAGAAAACAAACTCTCCATCATTATCACAAAAACAAAGCAGCTGATTGTGGATGACAGGAGGAATGTAGACAGGCTAACTCCTATTGACATCAATCGATCTGGGGTTGAGAGGGTGAACAGCTTTAAGTTCCTCGGCATAAAGGATCTCACATTGTCTGTACATACCAGCTGTGTTGTGAAAAGAGCACAACAGACCTATTTCACTTCAGATGGTTGAAGAACTTTGAGATGGGGCCTCAAATCCTAAGAACTATCTACAGGAACACAATTGAGAGCATCCTGACTGGCTGAATCACTGCCTGGTATGGGAACTGTACTTCTTTTAATCTCAGGACCCTGCAGAGAGTGGTGCAAACAGCCCAGTGCATCTGTAGATGTGAGCTTGCCACTATTCAGGACATTTACAGAAACAGGTGTGTAAAAGGGGCCCAAAGGATACTGGGGACCCAATCCACCACAACCACAGACTGTTCCTGCTGCCACCTTTCAGGGAATGGTACCACAGCAAAAGGATCAACAGGCTCCGGGACATCACCTTCAACCAGGCGATCAGACTGATTATTTCATGCTGATGCGATTGCATTTCTGTGTTATGTTGACTATCCGATGTACAAACTATTTATTATAAATTACTATAAATTATACACTCCACATTTAGAAGGAGAAGTAGCGTAACGTAAAGATTTCTACTCCTCATGTATATGAAGGATGTATGTAAGAAAGTCAATTCAATTCAATTCACCCTCTCCACTATCTGTTCTGTCATTCTGGCTCCCATTCCCCCTACAACTTATTTTAACCACATCACCCCCTCCCCTACACTAGCACTAGCAAGCTTACCACTGGGATATTAGTCCCCTCTTGTTCTGTTCCCCTAACTAACAAATCCCATATCAACCCTTTGAATTTCCTCTGCCAAGTTATCCCCCTGCAACTGTTTCTAATGTGGTCCACCTCCTGTTGTCTGGGACAGCAACAAGAGGATTCTGTGATGGCAATTTAACATCATTCCTCTTCCTAACTCTCACCCAGATTCTTGTGTCCTACAACTTGGGTGCAACTCACCTCTCTTCCCGTCATATCTGTCATCCCCTCCATCTCCTGGATGATCCGGAATTCATCCATTTCAAGTTCCTACTCCTTAAAGTACAGGGTTACAAGCTGCAGCTGGATGCACATCTTGTAGGTGAGAGCATCAGGGACACTAGAGGTCTCCCACCTTCCCACCAATGGCCCCACTAATTTTTAATGACCAGTGTGCACACAAATCTTGTACTGTGCATTTTCAACCCAGTGATAACATGTGCACAGTGAATTTTATATAGAGACGTATTCATTTTAACAACTAGCAAATAAATGTCGACAAGAACTTGGATCTCCGCTTGGTATGATCAAGTTCATCTGTACTCTCACGAAACCTATGTAGCAAGCCTGTAACAGGTAATGAAGGATCTTCTCACCAGAGCTTCGGCACACTGTCCATATGTGGTTTTCTTGCTAAACTACGCTTTAAAAAGTCAAATTTCCAAACATCACTCCACTTCTTCCCATTTGCAACGTTTCCAGCAACCTTTGCATCGCCACAATACACACAAGTAGCA
Source organism: Hypanus sabinus (assembly GCF_030144855.1). Lineage (NCBI taxonomy): Eukaryota > Metazoa > Chordata > Chondrichthyes > Myliobatiformes > Dasyatidae > Hypanus > Hypanus sabinus. The sequence goes on from NC_082723.1 coordinate 272,075, forward strand.
CAAGTTTCTGTATTGGACACAAGTATTTCTCCTGAAACCTCCTAAGGAATTGAGGATATATATAAAAAAAATCATTTTGAACCTATGTAACCTCTGGCTAAAAGAATAATTGGGACTGAATAGGAATTTTTGAACTGAAATAAACTCCCGACTTCTCTGGCTAGCTAAGGCAGGCTCATTCCCAGTTCTCTGCGGCTTTCAGAGATACACACTGACAGCTGATAACATTATACATTGTACCCTCATTTGAGTAAAGGGAGGAGGACAGGAATGAACATCTGTCAGTAATTATCTCAGGGCCTTGCAAAGGTAATAACTGATAAGGACTGGAAAGTACATCCATCTGTAATTAAAACCTTGATTTAGCGAACTCTCTTATCCAAGCAAACATGAAGAAATCTGCAGATGCTGGAAATTCAAGCAACACAGCTAAAATGCTGGTGGAACGCAACAGGCCAAGCAGCATCTATAGGAAGAAGCAATGTTGATGTTTCCGGCCGAGACCCTTCGTCAGGACTAACTGAAAGAAAAGATAGCAAGAGATTTGAAAGTAGTGGGGGGAGGAGGGAAATGCAAAATGATGAGAGAAGACCGGAGGGGGTGAGGTTAAGCTAAGAGCTGGAAACGTGATTGGCGAAAGGGATACAGAGCTGGAGAAGGGAAAGGATCATGGGACAGGAGGCCTAGGGAGAACAAAAGCAGGAAGGGACATGGAGAACAGGCAGAGTGATGGGAAGAGAGAGGAAAAAAAGGGAGGGGGAAATAAATAAATCAGGGAGAGGGTGGAGGGGCATTAACAGAAGTTAGAGAAGTCAATGTTTATGCTATCAGGTTGGAGGCTACCCAGACGGTATATAAGGTGTTGTTCCTCCAACCTGATTGTGGCTTCATTTTTACAGTAGAGGCCATGGAAAAGGGACTATCAGACATATCAGAATGGGAACGGGACATGGAATTAAAATGTGTGGCCATTGGGAGATCCTGCTTTCTCTGGCGGACAGAGAGCAGGTGTTCAGTGAAATGGTCTCCCAGTCTGCGTCGGGTCTCACCAATATATAAAAGGCCGCACCTAGAGCACCAGACGCAGTACACCACTCCAGCTGACTCACAGGTGAAGTGTTGCCTCAGCTGGAAGGACTGCTTGTGGCCCTGAATGGTAATGAAGGAGGAAGTGTAAGGGCAGGTGTAGCACTTGTACCACTTACAAGGATAAGTTCCAGGAGGGAGATCGGTGGGAAGGGATGGGGGGAAGGGGGGAAACAAATGGACAAGGGAGTCTCATTGGGAGTTATCCCTGTGGAAAGCAGAAAGAGGGGGAGGGAATGATGTGCTTGATAGTGGGATTCCGTTGGAGGTAGCGGAAGTTACGGGGAATTATACATTGGGAATTTCCATTTTGTAGCATATGGAGTAAGTTGCATTCCTAGCAGCTCTCTGTTTTAATATATTTTATATCCCACCAACAGATCCCTTTTAGCTTTGAAAATTTATTACTTCTACTGAAGGATAAACGACTGAATTACAATGCCCAAAAAAAAGTCGTTCTGGTATTGAACTGAGTAGCAGCAAAACTTCTTCTGAAATGGAGCAAACAGAACAAGCTAGGAAAACGAAGGAATCTGTTACATTAGCAGGAGTATTTTGTTCAATACAAGACATGAAATCGGAATTCAGATTGCTTAATGTTAAAATTGATAATCTGGCCAGTTCAAATGGAAAGCTTGAAAAAGCTATTTCTATGATTCAAGACTCTCTGAAAAATTTGGACTCTCAACTTCTAACACTTCAGCGGACTACAACCCGAATTGAGAATGAGCATGATTTACTTAAGCAAACTATTAAAGAACAAGGAGTGGAGATATCTTCGATGGAAAAGAAAATCAATGAAGTTACCTCGGAGCTATCCAAAACAAATAAAAGAATGGTTGATTTAGATAGTAGAGGGCTTCAAGGTAATTTGCGAATTCTGGGACTGCCTGAAAATACTGAAGCCGGTGATCTGTTAAAATTTTTCTCAGATGTGTTGTACTCACTTTTTAATGAGATCCTCAAAGCTAGTCCCTTAATCGACAGCCTCTTAATGGTGGATATGTGGAATGCTCTGCCCCAGAAGGCAGTGGAGGCCAAGTCTCTGGATGCATTCACTAGAGAGTTAGATAGAGGGGTCAAGGGATATGGGGAGAGGGCAGGAACGGGGTACTGATTGTGCATGATCAGCCATGATCACAGTGAATGAGGGTGCTGGCTAGAAGGGCCGAATGGCCTACTCCTGCACCTACTGTCTATTGTCTATTGACAGAGCCCACAGAATTCCATTTTCTCGGCATTCATCCGAATTACGTCCTCGACCAGTTGTACTTTCTTTGCATTATTATACGACTAAAGAAGCTATTCTTCAAGAAGAATTCTTTACTCACAGAGTGATAGCTGTGTGGAATGAGCTTCCTGTAGAAGTAGTAGAGGCCAGTTCAGTTGTATCATTTAAGGTAAAATTGGATAGGTATATGGACAGGAAAGGAGTGGAGGGTTATGGGCTGAGTGCGGGTAGGTGGGACTCGGTGAGATTAAGAGTTCGGCACAGACTAGGAGGGCCGAGATGGCCTGTTTCCATGCTGTGATTGTTATATGGTTATATGTTATATAAGCCAGAAAGAAGCAGAAATTAATCTTTAATTCAACACAGATTCATATAGTCAAAGACTATCCTCCTGAAATCTTTGCCAAAAGAAGGAAATATCGAGAAGTTATGAGTGAAATGTATAAATTAGATTTATACCGATCCCTTCGCTTTCCAGCAAAGCTGCTAATTTTTCCTGAAGAATCTCAGTCACTGAGAATCTACTCTCCTCAGGAGGGATGGGAGTACATTAAAAATCTTAAAGTTAAGCCTACTGAATAAAATATTAAAGTCATTCCAATTAGTCAATACGCAATTTTGAAGTATTTGCTGTATGTTGTTTATGGATCTTCTGAGTTAAGTACATTCTATACCTTTTCAGTCTTTGGTATGGGACATGGCTGATCTAATTTTTTTTACCTTATTAGTAATTAGTACATATGTAACTGTTTTGTAGGGTACCTTTATAGTATTGTACACTGATGGTCTCTGTAGGACCTGGTGTGTATTATTTTATTTATTTATTTTATTTGTGTCAATACTTATAGCTTTAGGTCTGTTATATATATATACTCATTTACTTTACTTTTTTGAAAGAAAGAATAATGTTTGTAATATTATTTGATCGAACTTATTCTCTTTTTTTGAATATGTGTTTAAGCTACTTTAGCTGATTCTAAGATGGCCGTTGTTGATTATGTTTTTATTACTATTAGACATAACATTATAGGAGTTGAATTCTGCTTGTGCCTTTTATTATGACTATTTCCCGTGGGATCCTTGCTTTATTTTAATATACGGAGCTGCAAGATGGAGAACAGGGTCAAGGGTTATTAGTTAGCATGGGACCAACCTTTTGGAAGGCGGGACTGGGCGGGGTCTATTAGAGTAGGATTTTTTCCCTTAATTGGACAGTTCTTTTGATGGATTTCTCTTTTGAAAATGCATCATTTCTTCTGGTTATACCCACGGATTCTGGTTTAATCTGTACTTGCGTAACATTTCTTTTATATATTAAATTCAATTTTAAACATGGATGTTAATAAAATCAATATAATATCTTGGAATTGCAATGGTGTCAATCACCCTATTAAGCGTAAAAAGATAAGAAATTAAAAACACTTAATGCAGGTATTATTTTTGTGCAAGAAAAGCATATACAAAAACAGGATAAGGACAGCTTTTTCCGCTTTTGGAAAGGGCCTTTGTTCCACTCGCTATCTAATTGTAAAATAAGAGGTGTTTCTATATTTCTTAGCCCCAAAATCCCTTTTGTACACCTCAATACTACTACTGATTCGATTGGAAGATACTTGTTACTGGTTTATTATGCGAGCAAAAGGTAGCTCTGGTGCGTGTATATGCACCTAATGTACAAAGTGTAGATAATTCTGATTTTTTTAAGAAACTTTTTTCTGAGTTACCGAATCTCAATGAATATAAGTAGATCATGGGTGGTGACTTTAATTGTTGTTTAAATCCGGCGACTGACAGGTCATCAACCAATCCGTTGCTTCCTAATAAAGCAGCAGCTTGTATTAACTCTTTTTTATTAGAATATGGCGTCGTCAGTATTTGGAGATATAAACACCCCAATGATAAAGATTTCTCTTTTTTCTCACACATTCATCACATATTCTCGAATTCATTACTTTTTCTCAGCTACAAGTCTGTTAAATTCCGTTGTTGAATGTGAGTATGACATCATTGTGCTCTCAGATCACGCGCCTTTAATGTTAACCCTTAAGCTTTCGGATAGATTCTTGAAAATCTCACAGTGGAGATTGAATCCCGTATTGTTACAGGATCCAGCTTTTGTTAATTTTATTAAGGAGCAAATTTTGATATTTTCTGAATTTAATACAACTGAAGGAATGTCAAATCTGGTTATATGGGACATGCTGAGATCTTTTCTTAGAGGACAGATAATCTCATATTCAGCAGCCTTGAGAAAGAAAACCAAAGCGGAATTGTCAGTGTTTGTTAATAAAATTAAACAGACAGATAAAGTGTGTTCAATTAAACCTACTGAAGACCTATATAAAGAAAGGGTCGAACTTCAATCACAGTATGATTTGCTTCTGACTTTTCCCATTGAACAGCAAATTTTTAAATCTAAAAGTTTATTTTATATACATGGGGAAAATCTACTAAGCTTTTCGCAGGTCAGTTAAAGGCTGAGATGGACAGAAGACAGATTTTAAAAATTCATCGTCCGGATAGAACAGAAACTTTAGATCCTTATGAAATTAACAAGATATTTATGGACCTATTCTAATCTTTATAAATCTGAATTCTCCGATAGCACTATTATTATGAATAGATTTTTGCAAAGGTTAAACATACCCCAAATTTTGATTCAAGATGTTGATATGTTAGATGTACCTTTTTAACAAGAGGAGATAGCCAAGGCTATATCCTTTATGCAATTAGATAAAGCTCTGGGACCTGATGGTTATACGGTAGAATTTTACAAGACTTTTCATGAAATACTTATACCACATCTTCATCAAACATTTACTGATTCTACATCCTCTGGGAACCTTCCTAAAGCTTTTTATGAGGCACTAATTTCATTGATTCCAAAAAAAGGAAAAGACCCAGTGGATTGTGCATCCTATAGACCTATTTCTCTACTGAATGTAGATTTTAAAATTTTCTCTAAGATTCTAGCAAATAGGCTTGAGAATATCCTGCCTAATGTTATCTCAAATGATCAAACAGGATTTATAAAAAATAGGTACTCACATTTTAATATTCGAAGATTGTTCAATATCATTTATTCTCCCTCAGCCAAAGAATCTGAATGTATTGTATCTTTGGATGCAGAGAAAGCCTTTGATAGGGTGGAGTGGCCTTCTCTATTTCAGGTTTTGAAGAGGTTTATTTCCTGGATTAAATTGATTTGTTAGATGTACCTTTGGTCATGTGTATTTGTGGATTTGGTCATGTGTAAGCTTAAACAATTTTTGGAGGGATGTGTTTGGAATATTATCTAAAGTTATAGATGTGGATGTTCAACCTAATCCATTTACAGTAATTTTTGGGATTATTCCAGAGGAAGCAAGCAAAGTGTGATAGCCTTTTCAACTTGACTGGCTAGGAGAGCTATCTTGCTACACTGGAAAGAATCTAACCCACCTACTGTTTTTTATTGGCTCTCCTCCATTATGTTGTGTCTAAGCTCGGAGGAAATTAGAAGCCAGACATTTGATATATCCTTTAATTTTGAACAAGTCTGGCGACCCTTTATTCAATACTTCCACATGACTTATTTATTTATTTGTTTGTTTGTTTCTCTTTATTCTCTTTTGGGAAAATCCTTATCCTCAAAGGATCGGAGGATGTTTTTTTTTCTTTTTTTAAATTTTTATCCTCAATTGGACTTTTCTTTCTTTTTTCTTTCTCATTTTTTTGTTTGTTTAGTTAGTGTTTTTTTTTCCTTTTATTAAATAAAATTTCCAATTTTTTTTTATGATTGCTATAAGGAGTTGTAGTTTTTTTTTGACTATGTTGTTGTTGTTGTTCCTCCTTCGGAGTCGAAGAGGACCACGACTTCTGACAGGTGGAGGGTTTGTGACTCCAGAGGTGACTGGTGAGGCCAATCCAGGCCCTGAAAGCTCGCCCACATGTGGGACACATGAGGGTAGGTGCTGCAGTGGAAGTGGAGGTAGCTCGAGCCTTGCGCATGGTGCGTTTCCTCTGACCCTCTGCGGTGTGTCGGATTTCTGCTGCATACACTCCACCAGGTTGGGCGGTCCACAGCAAGTGATTCCCAGCTACTGAGATTGATTTTGAAGTCTTTGAGGGACACTTTTGTCTTTGAAACGTTTCTTCTGCCTTCCAACAGAGCGCTTGCCCTGGCTTAGCTCGCCATACAGCAGCTGTTTTGGTAGACGACTGTCAGACATCCTGACGACATGGCCAGCCCATCTGGCTTGGGCTTTCTGTAGGAGGGTGTAGACACTGTGGGTGCTAGCCCGCTCCAGGACCTCTGTGTCTGGGACTTTGTCCTGCCATTGTACGTGGAGAAGTGGTTCTCACCACCCTCCTCTATGCCAGTGAGACCTAGACTGTCTACAGCACACAGTTCAACCACTTCCACTTGAGCTGCCTCCGCAGACTTCTCCACGTATGATGGCAGAACAAAAGTTTTTTGACTATATTGTATATCTAACAGCATAACATTTTACCTATCTGATTTTGACATTCTGTATTTTTATTGCTGTTTATATGTCATTTATATTATCTGTTTGCGAAACTACTCCTCTGATTTGTATATTCTTTATTTGAAAATCAATAAAAAGATTGAAAAATGAAATGAATTATACGTTGGACCTGGAGGCTGGTGGGGTGGTCGGTGAGGACAAAGGGAACCCTATCTGGAGTGGGGTGGCGGGAGGATGGGGTGAGGGCAGATGTATGGGAAACGGGAGAGATGTGTTTTGAGAGCAGAGTTGAAGGTGGAAGAAGGGAAGCCCCAATGTTTAAAAAAAAGAAGACATCTCCTTTGACGTGGAATGAAAAGCCTCATCCTGAAAGCAGATGTGGTGGAGATGGAGGAATTGCAAGAAGGGGATGGCATTTTTGAAAGAGACAGGGTGGGAAGAGGAATAGTCCAGGTAACTGTGAGAGTCAGTGGGCTTACAGTAGATATCAGTAGATAAGCCATCTCCAGGGATGGAGACAGAAAGATCAAGAAATGGTAGGGAGGTGTCGGAAATGGACCAGGTAAATTTGAGGGCAGAGTGAAAGTTGGAGGCAAAGTTAATGAAGTCAACGAGCTCAGCATGCGAGCAGGAGGCAGCGCCAATGCAGTCGTCCATGTAGCGAAGGAAAAGAGAGGGATGGATACCCATATAGACTTGGAAATATGGACTGCTCCACAAAGCCAACAAAAAGGCAAGCATAACTGGGACCCATACGGGTGTCCATGGCTACACCCTTGGTTTGGAGGAAGTGGGAGGAGCCAAAGGAGAAATTATTAAGAGTAAGAGCTAATTCCTCTAGACAGAGGAGAGTGGTGGTAGAGGGGAATTAGCTAGGTCTGGAATCCGAAAAGAAGCGGAGAGCTTTGAGACCTTCCTGGTGGGGGATGGAGGTAAATGGTAGGGCATTGAGGAATGCAGAGGAACAGGGAGATCTAGGAATAACAGTGCATAGTTCCCTGAAGGTGGAGTCTCATGTAGATAGGGTGGTGAAGAAGGCTTTTGGAACGCTGGCCTTTATAAATCAGAGCATTGAGTAGTACAGAAGTTGGAATGTAATGTTAAAATTGTGCAAGGCACTGGTAAGGCCAAATTTAGAATATTGTGTGCAGTTCTGGTCACCGAATTATAGGAAAGATATCAATAAATTATAGAGAATGCAGAGACGATTTACTAGGATGTTACCTGGGTTTCAGCACTTAAGTTACAGAGAAAGGTAGAACAAGTTAGGTCTCTATTCATTGGAGCGTAGAAGGTTGAGGGGGGATTTGATCGAGGTATTTAAAATTTTGAGAGGGATAGATAGAGTTGACGTGAATAGGCTGTTTCCATTGAGAGTAGGGGAGATTCAAACGAGAGGACATGATTTGAGAGTTAGGGGGCAGAAGTTTAAGGGAAACACAAGGGGGTATTTCTTTACTCAGAGAGTGATAGCTGTGTGGAATGAGCTTCCTGTAGAAGTAGTAGAGGCCAGTTCAGTTGTGTCATTTAAGGTAAAATTGGATAGATATATGGACAGGAAAGGAGTGGAGGGTTATGGGCTGAGTGCGGGTAGGTGGGACTCGCTGAGATTAAGAGATCGGCACAGACTAGGAGGGCCGAGATGGCCTGTTTCCGTGCTGTGATTGTTATATGGTTATATATAGGGGCTGGATGTCCAGGGTGAAAATAAGGTGGTGGGGGAGAGGGAACATAAAATCATTGAAAAAATTCAAAGTGTTGAGAAGTGTCACAAATATAGCTGGGAAGGGATTGGAAAAGAGGGATAAAACAGTGTCAAGGTATGCAGAAATGTGTTCAGTGGGGCAGGAGCAAGCTGAGACAATGGGTCTCCCTGGATAGGTCGGTTTGTGGATCTTGGGTATGAGGTAGGAACGGGAAGTGCGGGGTGTGGGAACTATGAGGTTGGTAGCAGTGAATGGGAGATCCCCAGAGCTGATAATGTTGGCGATTGTGTGGGAGACAGTGGACTGGTGCTCTTTAGTAGCGTCATGATCGAGGGGTAAATAAAAGGAGGTATAAGTTTTATTAAGTCGGCAGGAGGCGGTATCGGGCAAATTTATCAATTGAGCAGGTGGTGCCGGCCGAGTAAATTTATTAACTGGGCAGGAGGTGCCAGCTGGGTGAATTATTTAGAGAACTTGGGTCAATTGCAGTCGATTGATACAAGTGGGCTGGGAGCAGCCCTACACAATATGAGTAAGAGTTTTGCAGACAAGGAAAAAGATTTGTGAGTGTTGAGTGCAATGCTGAGTAAGAAATTGGGGAACGAAATGTGGCCACTGGGTGTGTGGAGGAACCTGGGATATTATCTCCTGAGAACAAGCAGTAAATTTGATAAGAAAAAAGAACTGTGGAAAGAAGTGGAAATTGTTGAAAAGGGAATGGAAGGAAAAGACAGATGTAAAGTGGAACAGTATATTATTAGCAAGTTGGAGGAATAATGCATGTGAAAAAGGGATATAAGTACGTACTGCAGATGAAACACCAAAGGGCTGGGAGGCGGTAAAGGCGGAACGCGAATGGATGAATGGGTGCCAAAAACGAGAGCAGGAAAAACAACGTAAGCAATCCAAGGCAGGCCTAGATAGGAGGGAAGGGCAGGAATGTCAGCGTAAAGTTCAAAGTGATAGGGAAACAAGGGATCCCGAACGCATGTCTGGCATACCGGCACTGTTTGAGGACAATGACAATGATGAGGAGTGGGCACCTACCGTACCCCACCCCCCACCTTACCAGAGGCCAAGTGCACCCAGTGCTCCTGAGCCCCAATCCTCCCAATACTCCGATACTGTGGGTGCTCGGGTAAAACACTGGTGGCAGGGAAGGAGAGATCTCGATACCCTGAGATCCAGAAAGGGAACACTGAAGATTATTCTGAGACAGGGAGGGAAGAATCCAATAAAACCCCAGATTAATGGCTCCACAAAGACAATTGCCCATCCAAATGCTGCCCAATCCACGAGCAGGAGAAGGGATAGCCGGCAGTGATTCCTGTGTATGCACCCTGGAATCCTCAAGAAACGATAATGATCACGAACCAGGCCCCATAAAGAAAAGAAAAACCAGCACAGTTTGCTCAGTGTGTTCACAGTACTATACAAATGTTTAATACAACCCCACAAGATTTATTCGGTCTCTGGTGCTTGATTCCCTCAGCTGATGAGGGGCAGAAATGGAAGGCAGAATTGAGATACCAAACCTATTAATCAAGCCTTGGAGATGGCTCTGCAGCAACCTGTAAACATCACTCAAGTACTTGAACGCAAACCTGAGCCTGGGGAATCAGGACCAGACTATTAGGAGAGATTTGTGGCTTGCTAGGAGACCGAGTCTTTAAAGATGGGAATCTGTCCCCCCAGTTTAATGCCTTACTGCTCCAATACTTACCAACTAAGTTAGCCAACATAATTAATACAAATAATGGATTGGCCTGACAAGGACCGAAATGGAATGCGACGAGCTTTGACATATTATTGAGACTTGGCTTTCGAAACCTGATCAACCCCGAAGGGAACTAATATTAAAGGGAACTAATATTAAAGAAGAACGCAAGAGGGCTATTTCTGGGGATCAGAAATGGGAACAAAAACCTATCAAGGAACAGGTGGGGACAACAACCCGTTTAGAAATTGACAAGCAAAGATGCTTCCTACCTTGACTACCACCCCTCAGGAGGAGCCCAATGTAATATTGCAAGTTACTGGAATTCCTGTTCCATTTATGATTGATATGGGGGCAACCACAACCACTCTCAATCAGGAAATAGTATCGGAAAAGGGATTCCATCTCTCAAACACTGCAATCACTCGGTTTGCGTTTGCAGGATTTCATGTACCCAGCCACTGCAGGTGGAATTCCATGGGAACCAGTCTGAGGTTTCATTTACAGTCACCACCAGTCGGGGGTGTAATCTAACAGGGAGAGTCTTACACTGTCCGTTGGAAGTCGAGATTCTATGCACAGACGAGGGTATCACCCTGGGACTAGTGAACAACCGATAGCTTCCCCTGTTTCCGACCCCCCCCCCCCCCCCCCAGTGGTGGGCACTTAATCTAAATTCCACTGTATTTGAACCACTTCTGCCAGCAGCCAACTCTGATGTGACTCTGTGCTATGACACTACGGGGTGCTCCACTGAGGAAAGCCAGTATTATGCACCCCTCGAGGGACAGAAATTCCCAGTCATGGTGATTGGAGAAGTTAAAGGAAGAAAGGAAGAGAGGGCAGTGCATTACTGGCTGAAGTTCCGGATTTCCTTTGGCGACAGACAGGACCTGTGGTTCCCCATACTACTGTTAGGGTTTGCCCTGGGTTCAAGCCAAAGAGCCTACAGTTCCTTGCCTACACCCTGATGAATCAAGCCTCCAGTACCAAGGGAGACTGGCAATACTTGGCCACGGGCCAACTCCGATACTGAGGTAAAGACGGGACATCTGGCAAGACATTATTTTAATATTGACCGAATCTAGGACGTTGTATCCCATCTCTGGGAAATTTCAGGCCATGAGGTTGGCCGCACCAACTGCCCCACTGTCCAGATCATTGTGAAAGAAGGACAGACTCTCCCATCCATTCCGCAATATACCCTCAAGCCCGAGGCGACATTTTATGAGGGTGGAAGCTCGAAAATGATATTCTGGCTATGCAATAGTGACGAACAGTGAAATCGTTGAGCAAGCCTCTTTTGAAGCAGCTGTCTTCGCCCAGAAGGCTGAGCTGTTTGCTTTGACTCGTACCTGTATCCTGGCGACAAAAGTGCGAACATTTACACGGACTCCCGTTATGCATTTGAAGTTGTACATGACTATGGGGCTCTCTGGGAACGTGGGTATTCCTGACTTCCTCTGGCCACCCCATTAGTAATGCCACCTTTGAAACAACTTTCTCACCACTCTAGGGCTACCTCAAGTTCTGACTATTATTAAATGTGCAGCCCGTATCTGCATGTCTGACCGGGTCAACAAAGGCAATGCTTTAGCAGATAAGACAGCGAAAATTGCAGCACAATCAAGTGAAGTCAAGTCAAGTCACTTTATTGTCATTTTGCCCATAATTGCTGGTACAGTACATAGTAAAAATGAGACATTTTTCAGGACCATGGTGTTACATGACACAGTACAAAAACTAGACTGAACTAAGTAAAAAACAACACAGAGAGAAAAAAAATCAACTACACTGGATTACAGACTTACCCAGGACTGCATAAAGTGCACAAAACAGAGCAGGCATTACAATAAATATTAAACAGGACAATAGGGCAGTAAGGTGTCAGTCCAGGCTCTGGGTATTGAGGAGTCTGATAGCTTAGGGGAAGAAACTGTTACATAATCTGGTCGTGAGAGTCCAAATGCTTCACTGCCTTTTCCCAGATGGCAGGAGGGAAAAGAGTTTGTATGAGGGGTGCGTGGGGTCCTTCATAATGCTGTTTGCTTTGCAGATGCAGCGTGTCATGTAAATGTCTGTGGCGGGAAGAGAGACCCCAATGATCTTCTCAGCTGACCTAACTATCCGCTGCAGGGTTTTGCTATCTGAGATGGTGCAACTTCTGAACCAGGCAGTGATGCAGTTCGGGATGCTCTCAATACAACCCTGGAGAATGTGATGAGGATGAGGGGTGGGAGATGTACTTTCCTCAGCCTTCGCAGAAAGTAGAGACGTTGCTGTGCTTTCTTTGCTATGGAGCTGGTTTTGAGAGACCAGGTGAGATTCTCCGTCAGGTGAACATCAAGAAATGTTGTGCTCTTCACAATCTCTACCGAGGAGCCGTCGATGTTCAGCGGGGAGTGGTCACTCTGTGCTCTCCTGCAGTCAACAACCATCTCTTTTGTTTAGTTCACATTAGGAGACAGGTTGTTGGCTCTGCACCAGTCCGTTAGCTGCTGCACCTCCTCTCTGTAAGCTGACACATCGTTCTCGGTAGTTGTAGTCCCCTCGGGTTCCAGTCAAGAAAACCTCTGTGACTTAAGCAGAACGAGTTTGCCAGACATGTGGGAGGTACGTACTTTTCAGGGGGACGCCTCCGAGGAGGAGCGCAAACTGTGGTCCCAGGTGGGGTGCCAGAAAGACCCTAACCTAAGTTTTTGGATCACTCCAGCGGTACAGGTTTGTGTTCCAACACAGTTCTTACCAATATTGGTTGATTATATACATAACTGTACGCACCTGGGAAAGGAGGGAATGAGTGGTAACCTGTACCCTGCACTCTGGGTATGACTCCCTTGACAGGTGGACCTTCTGCAGGTCTACAACTTGATTTTGTTGTATTGCCTAGACTACATTGCCATAGATACTGCTTAGTTATTATAGATGTGTTTAGTAGATGGATTGAAGCTATTCCAACTCCCAATAATACTATGACTGTTGTGAAAGTATTATTACAAGAGATAATTCCCCGGTACTAAGATGCTGAGCTCTGACAATGGCCCACACTTTGTGTTGAAAGTGAACAAAGGGGTATGTAACAAACCAGCTATCAAGCAACAATTCTACTGTGTACACCACCCACGGGCCGCTGGCATAGTGGAAAGAGCCAATGGCACTCTGAAGACTCAACAGGCCAAACAAATGCTGGAGACTGGAGCAACGCACACAAAATGCTGGTGGAACACAGCAGTCCAGGCAGCATCTATAAGGAGAAGGACTGTCGATGTTACGGGCCGAGACCCTTCATCAGGACTTGTGAAGACTGGACGCGCTTGGTTGAAGATCCTACCGTTAGCCCTATTCTACATGAGGATTACCCCATTGGGGAAAACAGGGATGGCAATAGCTGAAATAATTTATGGACAGCCCCTGAGGCCAACCTGGGGACCAAGACCTTGTGTACCATTGCTCCTAGAAAGTCTACAAGTAAAATTGGATATGCAAACGCTAGAGGAAGAGATGGGGAAATGTATATGCCAATTAATCAAAATTTTCCAAGCATTACCTTCACAAGTACAACAGGTGTACAAGGAAGAGAACTACCCCGCAGAGAGGAGTGACTATCCCATGACAGAACCTGTGATTTTTGTCCTGATTAAGAACTGGGATTGAGGGAAACTCGGACCTCGGTGAAGAGGACCATCTCAGGTGTTACTGCCCGCTCCCACAGCTGTGAAATTGAAGAGCAATCTTGTTGATACAGCAAACAGACTGCAAACGTGTTTCTGAAGGAACTGAGTAGTTGGACTCTCTCAGACTAAAGTAAAATGTATTGGTTGCTAGTGGAGAGAGATGAACCCCTAGTTTACTTGCCGTGGACTGTCACTTTAAGAGCGAGTGCCTGAGTGACGCAGCCGCCAGCTTTCTCGGCTCCTGTTTGGTTCTTACAGAGAGAGGGAGGGGCTGAACTATTTGACAATGCAGCGTGTTTACACTTGCTCTACACAGCTCATTTTGTTTTATTTAAGCAAACACGGTCACAGACACACAGTCAGACGGAGAGAAAGAAAGAAGATGGAAGGTTCGAAACAAAGAACCTAGTTGCCAAAGGTCACTGTTTGAACACTCCTGTGCCCACAAGGGTGGGTTGATTATTGATCCGGCATATACCGAATGTGTGATTGTCACTTTATTTGATCCACTGGAGTGGATCTGTTGGTTTGGGGGTATCCTGTGAAGACCACTTGTGCTAACCCTTGCCTGGGGGTGGTAATTCACTTGAAGAGGGTACCCCTGTGACAAATCACTGTTGGTGATAATTCGTATAATCCATATGCAGATTTTGATGGAGTATCCCATGGCAACCGCTCTTGTTAACCCTTAGCTGGATTCGGGAGTGTTATGTGGTAACCACTTGTGAGAGGGGATATTCTGTGGAAATCACTGTCGGTAATACTTTGTGTGTTGGATCTGGATTGGGAGACCTTGTGGAATCTACCTGTATGTTCACCCTTGCCTGGGTGTTAGTTCCCTTTGAAGACGGTACCCCTGTGATAAGCTACTTTTGATGATAATTCGTATGTGGATATGGAATGACGACGGATAAGACCTACGGCGACTGTTATCCTGTTTCACCATCGTGGAATTTATGGAATTTGATGTAATTGCCTCTCTCGACAGTCACCTTGGATTACAAATATCTCTCTCTCATCATTAATTCCGTGGATGAACTGAACTTTCATACTTTACCATCGCAAGACTTTAAACTTAGTATCCCCTGAGCCCAATGGTTTGGGAGTTTTATTTACACATATGTATACTCATAACAGTTAATTTTTGATTATTTTGCTTAAGTTGTTATATTATAAGTAGATACTAATAAAGTTAGTGATTTTAACATCAAAACCAGAATCCAGGTGTGGTCTATTGCTGCTAGTTCATTTAAAATGTTACGGGTACATAACAGTGGCGTTTGTGTTTACGTCCTTGAGAGGGCTCACACCAGCATCCGGGGTCCCCATGTTAACACCTTTCTGTCTCTCTGTCACACCTATGCCAAACAAGTACCGTAGATTCCGGACTACAGAGCGCACCTGATTAAAAGCCGCACGCTCTAATTTTAGAAAGAAAATCAATTTTGTACTTGTACAGGCCGCACCGGATTATAAGCCGCAGGTGTCCCATGTTGTAATATGAGATATTTACACAGAAAGATATTACACGTGAGGATTTTTTAACTTTTAATTAAATCCGTATGGTAACATAAACAAATACATATTGCAAATGCTTTTTTTTGAACAGTGCCTGTAACACAGCTACTTTTAAATATAGTACATACGTATCGGTAACACACAAATTACGTTGTGTATACTTTTTTACTGAACAGTGCACTAACAACATTCCAATATCTCCTAACGACTGGTAAAAAAATATATATACTGCAGCCTACCAGGAAAAGTTATTGATTGCCTTCTTCATCTTCCTCCTGCGCACTAAAACCATCAAAGTCCTCTTCTTCAGTGTCCGAATTGAACAATCTCAGGATCTCGTCACTCACTTCAGTCTCTTCGTTGTCGCTCTCACTTGAGCGCACGCGGTCCTCTTCATCACGCAGCAGTCCAGCCTTTCGAAACCCGTTGGTGATGGTGGATGTTGTGACACGGCTCCACGCATTTAGGATCCACTGGCAGACTTGAGTTAAAGATGCTCTTCGCATGCGTCCTGTTTTGGTGAAGGATTTCTCGCCACTCGTCATCCAAGCCTCCCACTCAATGCGCAGCGCCACTTTAAATGCCCGGTTCACGCTGGTGTCTCCACCGTCTCACCATCGATTCATTTATGCCAAGATTATGTGCAGCAGCTCGATTTCCTTCTTCAACCGCCAGATTGATCGCCTTTAACTTAAAAGCTGCATCATATGCTTTTCTTCGAGTGTTTTCCATGTTGATGAGGGTGAGTACAAATGATTGATTTACAATAATTTAATTGTGAAAGTGCGCCTGATTTATCATACAATTTCATTGGACCTCTGTGAACTACTCATCAATTTTATTGGTCTTGCTATGATCCCAGCCCCCTCCTTTGTGAGAATCGCAAGAGCACCCGTTTGGGGGGTGGGGGTCAGTAGACCCAGTAGGAGAGAGATACAGATACAGAGATACAATGTCCCACCCGGGATACAGAATAAGACGACAGCGACTATTGTCTCATGGAGACCACGTGAAAAGCCCTCGGGCGAGGTGGGCTGGTTGAGAGAGAGATTGCATCATCCCAACCTGATTGACTCCTGCGACCCCGTGAGGAAGTATAAAGGAGAGTCTCAGGGGGACAGCCCCCTCAGATGCACCAAGAAGACACGAGAGAGTGATCCCGCAGCAGCGGGAAGCCATTCTGAAGGAAGCCACGTGTGTTAGATTCCGGGATTGGAATTTGTGGCTGGAATCACAGAAAAACGCTTTTAACTAACATCGGGGCGAGGAAACCAACGCTCCCCCGATTTCACGGAAGATTCATCAAGACTCGGCAAGTTCTTTCTCTTTCCCCCCAATCTCTCTCTCTCTCGGTCGCCCCACGTGAAACCCAGCGATTTTCAAAGGGCTGAGGCCTGCAGACTTTCTGAGTGACTTTTATATTTCCAACAGACAATCTATTAACCCCTAGACAACAGCAGAGCTCACTTCTTAATGATGATTATTACTATACCCGCGCTTTAGATTGAGTGTTGACGATGTGCACTATCTGAATGTATGTATTAACCCTACTTTTGTGTCCCTTTATAAATAAAACGTTTGAAAATAGTGACATCAGACTTCAACCGACCTCTCTATCTTTGCTGGTAAGTTCTCCAGTTACGGGATTCATAACAGTCTACTGTTACGAGGCAAAATGTTTTTGGCGGCATGAAAAAAAAACATGCATTAGCCGCACCGTAGTATAGGCCGCAGTGTTGCTGCAGTGTTCAAAGCGTGGGAAAAAAGTAGCGGCTTATAGTCCGGAATTTACGGTAGATCTAGGGGCTGGCTGGGTTTATGACGAAGTTCTGCAGCATGGTGAAACTATGATTCCAATGTCAGTAATCCCGCTCAACCAGAGTGAGGGACTCTCAGTCTCGGCTTTCTCAAATAACACCCTGGGAAGTGAGGTGAGGAACTGTGATCCAGTCAGAGATGACTGTTGCTGTCAGTGTTCTGAGGGATGGTATCTCAGGCCCCCACCAAATGGAGCTTCCTAGACTGGGAAACATGAATCCTGACCATACCCACAGGAATTCATAAGAGATAATCAATTTAGCTACAGCACTTGAGGAGCTGGCCACAATACTGCAGAGGCCCTGACAGAAACACAGGCCCAAGTAACTGAAATATCTCCTGAAAATATTGCAATCCGACAAACAGTCCTACAGAATCATATGGCTTTAGATTTTATCCTAGCTGAGAAAGGGGGAACCTGTGCTATTATTGACACAGAATGCTGCACCTATATCCCTGGTGAGTCTACTAACATTACATCCCTCTCCGAGCACATTGCCAAGGAGACTGGCAACATCAAGAAAGTCGTGGCAGATTTACACAGGTCCACCGAAGGGTTGAAATGGTGGTCTTGGAAGCCCTGTTCGGTAATATGTGGGGCATTATATTGCATTATGGCCTAATAGTTGTACATATCATTGTTATAATTACAGATGTTCGCTCTTTTAAGCCACTGATGTCAAAGTTGCTTTCGGTTGCACTCAGTTGCTTTCTCTGTAAAAAGTTACTGCTTAATGATCATGTAATGATCAAAAGGAGGGAATGATAAAGTATGTAAAAGGGTTAACACTTGGTTAAACAATAGCAGCCTGGTTTTCTGAATGAAACTGCTGATGATCAATCGATGTTCTAATACATGCTGAGCCATATTTCTTCTTGAGGGCAGCTAGCTAGGGTTTCCAGATGCTTATCTCCTTGTGCACTCATGCATAGAGATAGGACAGCTTTAGCCTGTTCTGTGTGTGTAAGCCATTATGACTATTTTGTAATTCGTCTTTAGGGGCTGTCATGTAGTAAATAACTTTGTCTCCAGCCTGTCTTGTGTGGGAGGGTATCTGGACGGATATATCTGTGGTGTAGGGGGAATTGTAGTCAATTAGTAGGTTCGGTGGAATAGTCATACACTGTTCCTGTTAGAGCGACTGACTGAATAAGCCCTGAGTGCTTGGAGTAAAAAGTTTGTACTTACACGGTTTCTGAGTGACTTTATTCAGATTCGACTTCTACACAATGGGAGTGGTTTTAAAGGGCTGGGCTGCTGGAAGCACGTTACCAGACCTGGAGAGATTGTAAATGGGTCTGACAGAGGCATAACTGGTTCGTCTGGGCACATTCAGTCTCACTCCAACTATTTCCTACCCGGGAAACAGGTATGTAATGTCTAAAGTACCAGTGACTGAGTAAATGAGACTCACCAAACTTTCTCCTGACGGAATCAAATGTGACTTCGAGTCAGAAGGGTTCTCTCCAGTTGATGCTCTCAGTCCTCGGGCTGGTTCACTTGTTGCTGTTCCCTCGTCTTCAGTTGTGGTTTGCTTCCATTTGGGGTTTTTCTTCCAATAAACCACTCACCAGAGGTCTAACTTTGACCAGAGAGATAATAAAGCAGATTAACAATAAAAAGGAGAAGCAAACATTTCTGCTTAATGTTACTGAGAACAAAACTCACTGAAATTTAAATGTTGAAGACAGATATAATGATCTCAGTAAACAATTTTTTTTATTGTCCCTCACACGTACTAAACGATATGGGGTAAGAAAGAGCCATCATTCAGTTAGGAACAGAATTACATGATTCGATCCACCTAGTCTGCCCCACCATGGCTGATTTTCATTCCAACACCATATTCCTGCCTTCCTCCTGTAACCCTGAAGCTACTTAGCAATCATCAATATATTAATCTCTGTCATAAATATACCCAAATGGCAGCCTCAACCAACCTCTGCGGCAACAAATTCCACAGATCAGACATCTTTTGGCCAAAAATGTGTTTTCTCATCTCAGTTTTAAACGGAAGCATCTTTATTCTGAGACTGTGCTGTCAGATCACAGACTCTCCGTCTAATGGAAACATCCTCTCCATGTCCACTTGTAAAGAGGGTTTCTTCTTTTTGTTAACTAGCAGGAATGCTAATTTACTGATAACGAGAATGGTATTCCTTTGTAAACCAAATGGGGATTAATGTTCTTTCTTCTAAGTCTGTAAGCTTTTGTTGACGGGCTTTTGGGCAGATCGGCGCGAGGGGGTCAAGAGAGAGGACGCAATGCTGTAAGCTGGGTGAGGATCGGACCCCAAAGGGGGGTCCAAAGCCGGGAGGTACTCCGAGGAGGGGGGATGAAGCTAGATGTGCTTGGTTGACCACTCGGAGGGTCCTGAGCTGCGAGTCGAGGAGTTCGGAGGGGATCGAATGGTGGCCAGAAGACTTCAGAAATTGAGCTCCAACGGTTGTGCACGAAGTGGTTTGGACTTTGATAAGTTTGGCGCCTTTTCTTTATTTTTTTTCTCTTCATATATACTGTATCGTTATTAATCACTTAGTTATAGTAACCTTTATAAATTGTACTCATTTAATCGCTTATGGTGTACTGTCTGTTTTTGGGCGAGGCGGGGACATCACACAGCATCCACACCAGCTGATTACCCAGTTTGGCGGGGCCGAAGGCTGCTCCCCCTAGACGAAACGAGCTGAGCGAGCCTGAGGCGACCCAGGGGGTTACATACTGTATCCAGGCTTTTCAGCATTCGGTAGGTTTACTTAACCACACGTCCACCACCGTCCTTCTGAACTCTATTGAACACAGGTCCAGAACCATCAAATGCTCCTCATACATAAAGCCTAACATTACTGAGATTATTCCTGTAAGCCTCGTTAGCAACAACTGTACTGAATACATTTCCAGGAATAAGAGATAAATTGGTACCAGGATAATTTATAGGGAAAGCTGCGGTTTCTCTACTGTTCTACTATCACAGAATGAGCCATTTCCATTCCCAGGTTAATTTCAGGAAATACAAGCCATTCCAGGGTGAATGTAATAAATAGAAACTGGAATTACCAGAAATGCTCAGCAGGTAAGGAACAGCTGCGGGGAGAGGAACAAATTTTACAATTCAGGCTAATTTTGTTTCGTCAGAATGACTTCAAACATTTTCAGTTTTTAGTGCAGATCTCCAGCAACTTGAGATTCTGTCTGATCTCCACCGAGTGACAGACAGGTGACAGTGGGGGGGGGGGGGGGGGGGCGGGTGTGGAATTTACAAACACAGTTTGAACACCAAACTCACGGGTCTATTTCTACTATTGCAAACATGGAACAGCCCATTTACTCATAGCCTCTCCCTGTGAGCATGGAATGGGAACTCATCCTCTCCTCAGATTAGCAGTCATTGCTTCCAAAGGAACTCCAGAAACAAACATCTGATCCCAGACCAGAAATACTCGCTCAACACCTCATCAGCTCAAGCAGCTTGATCCCCGGGTCCATTTTACCTGGATCAAAAACTGTGATATTCCAGGACCAAAACACACAGAGTCACACAGCTTAATTTGCCACTCACCGACCCTGATAGTCTCACAATCATCTACAAATCTCACACTGGGTAGTGCAATCTAGGATTTCCCCATAACCAATATCCAGCTACTCAAAATTTCTGCTTCATTGCAGAAAGACGACCATCCATCCGCATCTGTAGAAGCACTAACCAAAGTCAAAACCAAAACACTGACAGTTCCATTTGCCTGGTATGTAGATCACAGGATTATAGCCCAAACACCAACTCTCCTAGTACTCTTTGCTGACCGTAATATGATAAAGTATGTCAGCCAGTCACAGTTCAGAAACTAGCACCTCCACACCAATGCACAGCTGAACTGGTACCTGATGACCCTCCAGCATTCCAGCTAACAAAAACTCATTTTGGAAATAACTCAGCGAGGCCACAGGTGTAAAAGAATACTTCACAATGAAGACAAAAGTTATAGACAATAGACAATAGGTGCAGAAGTAGACCATTCGGCCCCTCGAGTCTGCACCGCCATTCTGAGATCATGGCTGATCATTCACTATCAATATCCAGTCCCTGCCTTGTCCCCATATCCCTTGATTCCCCTATCCATCAGATATCTATCCAGCTCCTTCTTGAAAGCATCCAGAGAATTGGCCTCCACCGTCTTCCGGGACAGTGCATTCCACACCTCCACAACTCTCTGGGAGAAGAAGCTCTTCCTCAACTCTGTTTTAAATAACTGACCTCTTATTCTCAATCCATGCCCTCTGGTACTGGACTCTCCCAACATCTGGAACATATTTCCTGCCTCAATCCTATCAAATCCTTTAATTATCTTAAACGTTTCAATCAGATCCCCTCTCAATCTCCTCAATTCCAGCGTGTACAAGCCCAATCTCTCCAATCTCTCTGCGTAAGACAGCCCTGCCATCCCAGGAATCAACCTAGTGAATCTACGCTGCACTTCCTCAATTGCCAGAATGTCCTTCCTTAAACCTGGAGACCAAAACTGTACACAATATTCCAGGTGTGGTCTCACCAGGGCCCTGTACAAATGCAAAAGAACATCCTTGCTCTTGTATTCAATTCCCTTTGTAACAAAGGCCAACATTCCATTTGCCCTCTTCACTGCCTGTTGCACTTGCTCATTCACCTTCATTGACTGGTGAACTAGGACTCCTAGGTCTCTTTGCATTTCTCCCTTACCTAACTTGACACCGTTCAGACAATACTCTGCCCTCTTGTTCCAGCTTCCAAAGTGGATAACTTCACATTTATTCACATTGAATGACATCTGCCAAGTATCTGCCCACTCACTCAGCCTATCCAAGTCTCCCTGTATTCTCCTAACGTCCTCTTCGCATGTCACACTGCCACCCAGTTTAGTATCGTCAGCAAACTTGCTGATACAGTTTTCAATGCCCTCATCTAAATCAGTGACATAAATCGTAAAGAGCTGTGGTCCCAATACAGTGCCCTGTGGTACCCCACTAGTCACCTCCAGCCAGTCTGAGAAACACCCATTCACTGCTACCCTTTGCTTTCTATCTGCCAACCAGTTTTCTATCCATGTTGAAACCCTGCCCCCAATGCCATGAGCTCTGATTTTACTCACCAATCTCCTATGTGGCACCTTATCGAATGCCTTCTGAAAATCTAGGTACACAACATCTACTGGCTTACCCTCGTCTAACATCCTTGTTACAACCTCAAAAAACTCCAACAGATTAGTCAAGCATGATTTGCCCTTGGTAAATCCATGCTGGCTCGGCCTAATCCTATTTCTGCCATCTAGATGTGCCACTATTTCGTCCTTAATAATGGACTCGAGCATCTTCCCCACGACTGACGTTAGGCTAACAGGGCGATAGTTCTCTGTTTTCTCCTTCCCTCCCTTCTTGAAAAGTGGGGCAACATTAGCCACTCTCCAATCTTCAGGAACTGATCCTGAATCTAAGGAACATTGGAAAATGATTACCAATGCATCCGCAATTTCCTGAGCCACCTCTTTTAGAACCCTCGGATGCAGACCATCTGGACACGGGGATTTATTAGCCTTCAGTCCTACCAGTCTACTCATCACAGTTTCTTTCCTAATGTCAATCTGTCTCAATTCCTCTGATATCTTATGACCCTGGCCCATCCATACATCTGGGAGATTGCTTGTGTCCTCCCTGGTGAAGACAGATCTAAAGTATGCATTAAATTCTGTTGCCATTTCCCTGTTTCCCATAACAATTTCTCCCAATTCATTCTTCAAGGGGCCAACATTGTTCTTAACTATCTTCTTTCTCTTCACATAGCTAAAAAAGCTTTTGCTATCCCCTTTTATATTCCTGGCTAGACTGAGCTCATACCTGATTTTTTCTCTCCGTATTGCTTTTTTAGTTAAGATCTGCTGTTCCTTAAAACTTTCCCAATCATCTATATTCCCACTCATCTTAGCCCTGTCATACTTCTTTTTCTTTAATGCTATACAATCTCTGACTTCCTTTGTCAACCACTGTGGCCCCTTCCCCCTCTTTGAATCCTTCCTTCTCATTGGAATGAACTGCATTTGCATCTTTTGTATTATGCCCAAGAATATCTGCCACTGCTGATCCACTGTCTTTCCTGCCAGGGCATCCGCCCATTTAACTTTGGCCAGCTCTTCCCTCATGGCTCCGTAGTCTCCTTTATTTAATTGCAACACTGACACCTCTGATCTGCCCCTATCCCTCTCAAATTGTAGATAAAAACTTATCATGTTATGATCACTACTTCCTAATGGCTCACGACAGTTATTTAGTTTATAATATTTTCGCTTAGTAATTCATTCAATAGTATTTTCTAGTTAGAATTAGGAGTGTTTAAAGTATATTCATTGCATGTAAAATATATCGGCATGCGATGACGTCACATCCGGTTTCGCCGCGTCTTGTGGGAAAATACCGGTTTGAAATTAGCGCGAGGGTGGGGGCTTTCCACGAGGCTCACCGGAGCAGAAGTTGTTTGCAGGCATGAGAAATCACAGTGAGAGCAATGCTGTAAGTTAATAGATATATTGAACTAAGATGTTAATGCCGATCCTGTTAGAAGTAACGACGGTAGATAATGTTTATGCTTTCGTTAGTTAAAGAGTCGCGGATAGTTTGCATGGAAGTGTATTTAAAGTAGTCAATGGAGCAGGTAAACTCTCCCTGTATACTGCACCTTAGTGTAATGTAGTTATAGTCACCTTTGCAAGTACTTACACTTAAAATGTGATATTAAGGAAGGAACAAATACTGTATCAATCTTGTATTGTTTTATCAACAGTTTTCACCATATGTTAATGTGAAGAGTGAACAGTAAATGGTTAATCTTACTGCGATCTGGTTTGCATTGGCTGTGGTTTATCCGGACGTTAAATTCGGCGTTCGTTACACCCGAAGGAGAACGTTACAGCTCCTTTACTTCAAGATCAGTTATCAATTCCTGTTCATTACACATCACCAAGTCCAAAATAGCCTCGTTCCTGGTTGGCTCAAGCACAAGCTGTTACAAAAATACATCCCTTAGACCGGGGGTCGGCAACCCGCGGCTCCGGAGCCACATGTGGCTCTTTTACGTCTGTGCTGCGGCTCCCTGTTGCTTTGGGAAATAATTGGTCAGTATTTAATTAAAATGTATTTTATGTTAGTTTGTTAGTTTTTGAAATGTAATTCTAAATTTGAAGATTATGGTGATCTTGTACAATCTAAATAAGACGTTGTGGCGACCCATTTCCTGACACATCTGAACCGGCTCACAATTAGCCAGCGTTCAGGCTAAGGGAGATAGCCTACGGGGGTTTGTGAGTACGTGTCTTTTGCAGCATCCGCGCCCATGGGGGGGGCGGGTTGAGGGAGGCTTAAAAGCAAGGCTGTTTAGTTTGAATAAAGCTATCTTTGACTGCAGTTTACTGACTGCGTGTAGCACACCGCTACAACGTGTTTTTATCGCTGGCTGTCCAGAGGGGAGGTGCTGAAACGCTTTGTCGCGTGTCTGGAAGAAGTGAAAACTTTCCTGGGCAGCAAAGGGCTCACCTTTCCTGAGCTGGAACAGCCAGAGTGGCTGGAAAAGCTACACTTCATGGTAGACATGACAGCGCACCTGAACACGCTGAACACAGCTCTTCAGGGGTAAGGACGTACAGCCCTGCACATGTTGGAGGATGTTTTGGCATTCGAGCGCAAGTTGACAGTGCTTGCCAGAGATTTACAGAAAGGCACATTGTCTCACTTCCCCAATTTGAGAGAGTTCAAACAAGGTCACGACATGATAAATTCGGAGTATTTACATTCTGCAATCATCGCAATGCAAACATCGTTTGGGAAACGCTTCTGTGAGTTCAGAGAGGAAAAAAACACATTATCCTTCCCGGTCACTCCCCTAAGCATCGATCCATCCCTACTGAATACGACTGCATTGTCAGGAGTGAGTCAACCTGACCAAGTATGATAAATATTTTAATTGCCTATTATTTTACGTATATTCATATGTTTTCATTGTTCAGTGAAATAGTCCTTTTATTTTTCAGGTTGACAGCTGGCTGACGTTATTTTTGGTTTGCTGCTGGCGGCAAATTTAAGTTTGGCGTTTTTCATGAATACAAGGAGGACTCAAATAGACGTTGAGTATTTTACTTAAAAGTAACCTTCAAACCAACGTCTTTTTTTCGGAGTTCAAAATGTTTTTGTTGCATGCAGAAATGTAATTTCGTTTTCTCTGCAGGAGTTCATCAATTTCATAAATGCAACACATTATAGTTTGTTTATACATAGCATAAAGGCAAAACAAAACGTTGTATGCAGTGTTATTTCATTTTAAATGTCAAACGGGTTTTGCGGCTCCCAGTGTTTTCTTTTCTGTGGGAAACGGGTCCAAGTGGCTCTTTCAGTGGTAAAGGTTGCTGACCCCTGCCTTAGACACTCCACAAACTCCCTATCCTGGGGTCCAGCACCTACCTGATTCTCCCAGTTCACCTGCATGTTGAAATCTCCCATAACGACTGCATTACCTTTAGCACATGCCAATGTTAACTCCCTAATCAACTTGTACCCAATATCCACGCTACTGTTTGGGGGCCTGTACACAACACCCATTAGGGTCTTTTTACCCTTACTGTTCCTCAGCTCAATCCACACAGACTCTACTTCCCCTGTTCCCAAGTCACCTCTTGCTAAGGACTGAATCTCATTCCTCACCAACAGGGCCACCTCTTCCCCTATTTCACCAACAGGGCCCCTCTTCCCATATTTCTGTCTCTACGATAGCACGTATACCCTGGTACACTCAATTCCCAGGCCTGATCCCCTTGCAGCCATGTCTCCGTTATCCCAACAATATCGTAGTTCCCCATTTTCATCTGAGCTTCAAGCTCATCTGTCTTATTTCTGACACTACGTGCATTCGAGTATAGAATTCTTAACCCATTCCTCCTCTCTTTGCTTAAAACACTGTCTACTGTACCTAACCCAGCTCCTTGAACTTCCATCGGGCAAATTGCACCCTGAATTTTGATGACCTTCTCAAGATCACCCAAACCTTGTACTCATTTAACCCCATGCACCATCTGACCAACCCTCTGGATCTGGATCCCTGCCCCCTGCACATCTTGTTTAAACCCCCCCGAGCAGCACTGGCAAATACTCCTGCAAGAATGTTAGTACCCCTCCGGTTCAGATGTAGACCATCCCTTCGAAACAGATCCCAATGTCCCTGGAATAAAGACCAATTATCCAAAAACCTGAACCCTTCCTTCCTGCACCATGCTCTCAGCCTCGTATTAATGTGCATAATCATTCAATTCTTCGCCTCACTCGCACGTGGCACAGGTAGCAATCCCGAGATTGTCACCCTGGAGGTCCTGCCTTTCAGCTTCACTCCTAACTCCTTGAACTCTCTAAGCAGGACCCCCTCACTCACCTTACCTACATCGTTGGTCCCTACATGGACCACTACATCTGGGTTCATGCCCTCGTTCTCAAGAATAGCCTGCACCCGATCTGAGATGTCCCGGACCCTGGCACCAGGGAGGCAACATACCATCCGAGACTCCCGATCTGACCCACAAAATCTCCTATCTGCCCCCCTAACTATAGAATCCCCTAAAACTATCGCTCTCTTCTCTTCCCTCCTCCCCTTTTTAGTTGAGGGTTCAACCTCTGTGCCAGAGGCAGGACCACTACAACTCATTCCTGGTAGGTCATCCCCATCAACAGTATCCAGTACGGTATACTTATTGTTAATGGGAATGGCCACAGGGGTGCTCTGCTCTCTCTGCCTGCTCCCCCTGCCTCTCTGGACCGTCACCCATCTGCCTACTTCTTGGTTTTTTGGTGTGACTACCTCCTGATAACTCCTATCTATCTCTGCCTCCACCTCCCGAATGATCCGTAGTTCATCCAGCTCCTGCTCCAACTCCCTAACTCGGTCTGATAGGAGCTGCAGCTGGACGCACCTTTTGCAGGTGTGGTCATCAGGGACAACTGTGTTGACCCTGACTTCCCACATACTGCATACGGAGCACACCACTGCTCCGACTGTCTCCCCCATACCTGAACTGGATTGATAGAATAAGTCTAAAAAGCACCTAGCGACCTTACCTTCTTCCCCTCAGCGAGCAATCACACAAGCTTACCGAAGTCCCCTTACGTCGAAGCCCACTTTGCCAAAGCCCAGGACTCTGCTTCCACGGACGACGCTGCTCGCTCTGAAAAGAAGTTAGAAGAAGGATTGCTGATATATAGCTTTGCAGAGCTGTGATACTGGGTGGACCAAGTTGATCCAGATGGTTGATGCACATCACTGAAGCTGGGGGTGGGGGGGAGAGAGAGAGACCGGACAAGAGGTTGAACAAGATGGGCAGGGAATGAGCAGATGGAAGCAGGTAGAGAGGAGATCAAGGACAATCAATGATAGTTCTCCAGCAATGCACAGTTACTGAATTAATAGTACATGCTACTGTATAAAGCATCCTAAAATGACAAAGTTTCAACAAGTAACAAGAACTTTGGCATTTTCACTTTGACCCTCACCAAATTTTTATCAGCACACCATAGAAAGTTTCCCATCCGGACACTTTACGCTTTGCATGGTAACTGCTCTGCCTGTGACTGTGAGGAACTGCAGAGACCTTTGGATAGAGGTCAGCACATCACAGAAACCATTCTCCCCCCCCTAGACTTCCCAGTCCCTCGGTCAAGAAGGCAGTGAAATCAAAGATCTCCACAACCTGTGTTGTTCTCCTTTCTCACCCACCCCAATCTGGGAGGAGACAACAGCCATAAAGCGCAAGGACAAATGCAAGGAGCCTCAAGAAGCGAGGCGATTTGGGGGAAGTTAAAGGGACACAGTGTCCAACATCAGATTCCCCAACACAACACGGAGGAAGCATCACCACCCATCCAGAGACTGCGCACCCACACCACAAAACGGAGGGCGGGGCAGATCTGTATTAAACAGACTCACATGACCTGTTGGCAGGACTCCAATTTCAATTCTGCGGAACTAGACAGCCTGGACTTTGGATCATTCAATGCAGATTAAGTAAAGTCAACACATTTGTGATGAGCCCAGATAACTGGAAAATAAATGAGTAATTGGCCCTCAGTTCGGGACTCACAGCCAACATCAGATCTCCCCGCTCGGGATCAGTCTCAATGCTCACCGATGGGAAAGTGAAACCTTTGGCCCACAAACAGTGCTCCTGACCCGGGCTCCCTGACCCAGGAGGCGAGAACACTTTCCCATCCCGCAGATGATCCACTTCAGCACTGAGCAGAATGGAAAATACCACCCATCTGGAGACTGTGAGCATGTACAAAGAGATTGCTGCATCATCCAAAGGGCGGGGCCTCTGAAACAGATGTGCAGATGCTGCCCATCTACGGTCAAATGGGAGGAGCAAATGAGATGACAAGACTGAAGGGGTCTCCCACCCCAGCTACCCACCACTCTGTGGAAAGAGACAAACTTGCCACTTACATCTCCTCACACCTTAAATGTATTAAACATTTCAACCCCCAGGAAAAATATATCGTCTGTTGACTCAGAATCAGAATTAGGTTTATTATCACCGGCCTGTGTAATGAAATTTTTGAACTTTGCAGTAACAGTTCAATACAATACATAATATAGAACAAAAAGAAACAAAATAAAATAAATAACTAAATCAATTACTGTATACATATATCTGGGACCCTTGCTCATCATGACTTTTATAAATGACCTGGATGAGGAAGTGGAGGGATGGGTTAGTAAATTTGCTGATGACACAAAGGTTGAGGGTGTTGTAGATAGTGTGGAGGGCTGTCAGAAATTACAGCGGGACACTGATAGGATGCAAAACTGGGCTGAGAAATGGCAGATGGAGCTCAACCCAGATAAGTATGAAGTGATTCATTTTGTTAGGTCAAACATAATGGCAGAATATAGCATTAATGGTAAGACACTTGGCAGTGTGGAGGATCAGGGGGATCTTGGGGTCTGAGTCCACAGGACATTCAAAGCTACTATGCAGGTTGACTCAGTGGTTAAGAAGATGTACGGTGCATTGACCTTCGTTAATCATGGGATTGAGTTTAGGAGCTGAGAAGTAATGTTGCAGCTATATAGGACCCTGGTCACACCCCACTGTGCTCAATTCTGGTCACCTCACTACAGGAAGAATGTGGAAACCTTAGAAATGGGAGATTAATAATGCTGTTTCCTGGATTGGGGAGCATGCCTTATGAGAATAGGTTGAGTGAACTTGGCTTTTTCTCCTTGGAGCGATGGAGGATGAGAGGTGATGTCAAGATGTGTACAAGAGGTGTACAAGATGATGAGAGGCATTGATCGTCTGGATAGTCAGAGGCTTCTTCCCAGGTCCGAAATGGTTGCCACAAGAGGACACAGGTTTAAGGTGCTGGGGAGTAAGTACAGAGGAGATGTCAGGGGTAAGTTTTTCCCTCAGAGAGTGGTGACTGCATGGAATGGGCTGCTGGTAACGGTGGTGGAGGTGGGTATGATAAGAGTCTTTAAGAGACTTTTGTATAGGTACCTGGAGACACTAGAGATAAACTAGCTTAGAAAACTAGAGGCTATGGGTAACCTCAGTCATTTCTAAGGTCGGGACAAGTCGGCACAACTTTGTGGGCCGAAGGGCCTGTATTGTGCTGTAGGTTTTCTATGTTTCTATGAATAAATTAAAAATCATGCAAACAACAGAAATATTATATATTTAAAAACTGAGTCATGTTCAAGGGTTCATTGTCCATTTATCCATTGGATGACAGAGGGGAAGAAACTGTTCCTGAATTACTGAGTGTGTGCCTTCAGGCTTCTGTGCCTCCCTATCTGATGGTAACATTGTGAAACAGGCTTGCCCTGGTGCTGTAGGTCCTTAATAATGGACGCTGCCTTTCTGAGACGCTGCTTCTAATGCTCTGATAATCTTATAAACATCTATCCAATCTCACCCCAGCCTGCACCGCTCTGGAGAAAACAAAACAATTTTGTCCAACCTCTTGTTACAGCTCATTCCCTCTATTCCAGGCAATATCCTGGTAAACCTCTTCTGGGCCCTGTCCAAAGCCCCGACATCCTTCCGAGAATGGGGGCGAACAGAATGGAATGAAACACTCCAGATGTGGTCTAACTAGTTTTATAAAGCTGCAACACAACTTCTAAATCCATTGAACTCAATGTATTAACTGATAAAGACCATTTGCCTTCTTAACCGCCCGATCAATCTGTGCAGTCTCTTTCAGGGAGCGATGAACTTGGAGTCTAAGATCCCTCTGATCATCAACACTCTTCAGGGTTTTGCATTTAACAGTATACTGTCTCTTTACATTCGACCTACCGAGCTGCCGAGATGATCATCACTAATCAAATCTCACTGAGTTTTCTCAGGTCCTGTTGAATTTATTGCCAAGTGCACAAGTACGGGAAGGTACAGGCAGAGAGAAACACTGACTTGTGGCAGCATCACAGGCAAGTACATTCAGATAACACACGGAACACAGATTATAAAATTCTCCCTCAGTAACAATATAGAAATATGTTTTACGACATCTTGCTAATCGGACCAGAAGAACAGGGGCTGAGCGGCGGCTCATCTCAGACGGTTCGGTGTGAAGGTCTCAAAACCCGGAGCGACCCCGGCAGATTCTGCGAAGGAAGCGAGGCGAGGCCGCCAGTTGGTGAAAGTTCATCCCTCCCCCTTCAGGTTTCACCGATCACTTTGTGTTTCTCTTTCG
Source organism: Hypanus sabinus (assembly GCF_030144855.1). Taxonomy (NCBI): domain Eukaryota; kingdom Metazoa; phylum Chordata; class Chondrichthyes; order Myliobatiformes; family Dasyatidae; genus Hypanus; species Hypanus sabinus. The sequence continues at coordinate 303,050 of NC_082723.1, forward strand.
CTTCCCCACCCCCACCTTTTATTCTCAGGTCCTGCCGAAGGGTTTCGGCCGGTAACGACAACTGTACTCTTTTCCGAGATGCTACCTGGCCGGCTGAGTTCCTCCAGCATTTTGTGCGCGTTGCTCTCAATTCCAGCATCTGCAGATTTTCTCCTGCTGGAGTTCGGGAAAGTTAACTCACCACCCACCGTCAGACCTCTCCGCTCGGGACCGGCTTCAATACTCACCGAAGGGAAATTGTTGGTGTTGCCCCACAGGGAATAATCCGTCCCGGCTCCCCGCCCCAGGGGAAGGACCCCTTCCGATCCCGATCCCTCCGCCAACCCACCTCCACAAAGGACGGAAAAACACAGGGCCCATCCCGGACTGAGCATGCGCGATCAGTAAAAGCGTCATCCAGGCAGTGGGCGGGACTTCGGAAACAAACCCTCTGGTGCCGCCGATCCGCGGTAAAAACGGGTTCACATGACGGTGGAGGGTCTCCCACGTGACCCGGAAACTCCGCTCCTCGCCCCTCACACGCTGCCCGATGCACCGCCGCATTTCCCACATCATTTCATTATTTCCCTGTATTATTTTCACATGTACACCTGATACGTATTTAGTTTTTTTTCCCCCTCCATATCTTCCCCGATCCCTTTCCCTCCACCCCCAGGTCACAGAGTTCTCAGAGCTAGAGTTTCGATTCCTATTCCGGGCAGACTTACAATTCAGACCCAGACAGGAAATGTGCAGGTTTCATTTAAATCAGTCTATGTTTACAAACACTAATTTCTATTCACACTCCTCCGGCCTCAATGGACAGGAACACTGAAACATCAAGTGAGAAACAGTTGGGCCATTCAGCCCCTCTAACCATCAACAAGATGGCAGTTGCTCTCCCACCTCTGCCACGTTTCTGCCTGATCCTCATTTCCTCGATCCCTTCAGTCTCCACATAACGCCAGCCTCTGTTTTATGTGAAGACGATCACTGAGTCTTCACCACCCTCTGAGCTGGGGATTTACAAACATTCACCACCCTCGGAGTGGAGACATTTCCCCTCATCTCAGTCCTGGACAATCCACCCCCTTTTTCAGAGACTGGGATCCCTGGTTCAACCAGTAATGATGTTGTGCATTTCGATGTGTTCACCTCCCAGTCCTCAATTCTCTAAATGAAAGGGTTATCACATTTGATCTTTCTCCATATGATGACCCCACCACTCCAGGGATCAGTCTGGTGAATCTTCATTACACTCTCTATAACAAATACTCTCTAACCTCTTTGTTCATCCTCTACGGAATTAATTTCCATCTTCTGCATCCCCGTGTTGCCCCAATCACTCAACTCCCACCCCTGTCACTATTTCCACCTTCTCACCTCCCCCTCACCTGGATCCACTTCTCACTCCCCAGCTCTTGCCCCATCCCCACCCCTCACCTTTTATTCTGACTATTTCCCGTCCACTCGCAGTCAAGAGGGAGGGTCTCGGCCAGAAATGTTGACGGCCTATTTCCCACCACAGATGCTGCCCGACCCACTCAGTTCCTCTGGCAGTTTGTTCTTTAGTCTATATAACCCGTGTTAGTGTGGGGAGTGGGATTTTACACCATATATAACCATATAACAATCACAGCACGGAAACAGGCCATCTCGGCCCTCCTAGTCCATGCCGAACTCTTAATCTCACCTAGTCCCACCTACCCGCACTCAGCCCATAACTCTCCACTCCTTTCCTGTCCATATACCTATCCAATTTTACCTTAAATGACACAACTGAACTGGCCTCTACTACTTCGACAGGAAGCTTATTCCATACAGCTATCACTCTCTGAGTAAAGAAATACCCCCTCGTGTTTTCCTTAAACTTCTGCCCCCTAACTCTCAAATCATGTCCTCTCATTTGAATCTCCCCTACTCTCAATGGAAACAGCCTATTCACGTCAACTCTATCTATCCCTCTCAAAAT